>NC_057755.1:4028020-4201349 GCF_004010195.1 Chiloscyllium plagiosum | reverse complement strand
CATACCGGGGCTGGTACGCTATACCAAGGCTGGTACATTATACCGAGGCTGGTGCATTATACCGAGGCTGGTACGTCATACCGGGGCTGGTACATTATACCGAGGCTGGTACATTATACCGAGGCTGGTACATCATACCGAGGTTGGTACGTTATACCGAGGCTGGTACGTCATACCGAGGTTGGTACGTTATACCGAGGCTGGTACGTCATACCGAGGTTGGTACATTATACTGAAGCTGGTACGTCATACCGAGGCTGGTACATTATACCGAGGCTGGTACATTATACCGAGGCTGGTACATTATACTGAAGCTGGTACGTCATACCGAGGCTGGTACATTATACCGAGGCTGGTACGTCATACCGAGGCTGGTACGTCATACCGAGGTTGGTACGTTATACCAAGGCTGGTACATTATACCGAGGCTGGTACATTATACCGAGGCTGGTACGTTATACCGAGGCTGGTACATCATACCGAGGCTGGTACATCATACCAAGGTTGGTACATCATACCGAGGCTGGTACATCATACCAAGGTTGGTACATTATACCGAGGTTGGTACATTATACCGAGGCTGGTACATCATACCAAGGTTGGTACATTATACCGAGGTTGGTACATCATACCAAGGTTGGTACATTATACCGAGGTTGGTACATTATACCGAGGCTGGTACGTCATACCGAGGCTGGTATGTCATTCTGAAACTGATAAGTTATATCAAGAGTAGTATTTTATACCGTGATTGGTATGTCATACTGAGGCGGGTACGTCATATCGAGGGTGGTACGTTATACGAGGCTGGTACGTCATATCGAGGCTGGTACGTTATACCGAGGTTGGTACATCATACCGGGGCTGGTACGTTATACCAAGGCTGGTACATTATACCGAGGCTGGTGCATTATACCGAGGCTGGTACGTCATACCGGGGCTGGTACATTATACCGAGGCTGGTACATTATACCGAGGCTGGTACGTCATACCGAGGTTGGTACGTTATACCGAGGCTGGTACGTCATACCAAGGCTGGTACATTATACCGAGGCTGGTACATCATACTGAAGCTGGTACGTCATACCGAGGCTGGTACATTATACCGAGGCTGGTACGTCATACCGAGGTTGGTACGTTATACCGAGGCTGGTACGTTATACCGAGGCTGGTACATCATACCAAGGTTGGTGCATTATACCGAGGCTGGTACATCATACCGAGGCTGGTACATCATACCAAGGTTGGTACATTATACCGAGGTTGGTACATTATACCGAGGCTGGTACATCATACCAAGGTTGGTACATTATACCGAGGTTGGTACATTATACCGAGGCTGGTACGTCGTACCGAGGCTGGTATGTCATTCTGAAACTGATAAGTTATATCAAGAGTGGTATTTTATACCGTGGTTGGTATGTCATACTGAGGCGGGTACGTCATATCGAGGGTGGTACGTTATACAAGGCTGGTACGTTATATGAGTCTGGTACATTATATCGAGACTGGTACATTATGCCAAGGCTGGTTGATCATACCGAGGCTGGTACGTTATATCAAGACTGGTCCATCATACCGAGCTGGTACATTATACCGAGGCTGGTACGTCATACCGAGGCTGGTACGTCATACCGAGGATGGTACGTTATACCGAGGCTGGTACGTTATATCGAGATGGTACGTTATACTGAGGCTGGTACGTCATACTGAGGCTGGTACGTTATACCGAGGCTGGTACGTTATACCAAAGCTGGTATATCATATCAAGGGTGGTACGTTATACCGAGGCTGGTATGTTATACCGAGGTTGGTACGTTATACCGAGGCTGGTACATCATACCGAGGCTGGTACGTTATACCGAGGCTGGTACATTATACCGAGGCTGGTACATCATACCGAGGCTGGTACATTATACCGAGGCTGGTACATTATACCGAGGCTGGTACATCATACCGAGGCTGGTAGATCATACCGAGGCTGGTACGTTATATCAAGACTGGTCTATCATATCGAGGCTGGTACGTCATATTGAGGCTGGTACGTTATACCAAGGCTGGTACATCATATCGAGTCTGGTACATTATACCGAGGGTGGTACATCATACCGAGGCTGGTACGTCATATCGAGTCTGGTACGTCATACTGAGGCTGGTACGTCATACCGAGGCTGGTACATTATACCGAGGCTGGTACGTTATACCGAGGCTGGTACGTTATACCGAGGCTGGTACGTCATACCGAGGCTGGTACGTCATACCGAGGCAGGTACATTATACCGAGGCTGGTACGTCATACCAAGGCTGATATGTTATACCGAGGCTGGTACGTCATACCGAGGCAGGTACATTATACCGAGGCTGGTACGTCATACCAAGGCTGGTACATTATACCGAGGCAGTACGTCATACCAAGGCTGGTACATTATACTGAAGCTGGTACATCATACCAAAGCTGGTACATTATACCGAGGCTGGTACATTATACCGAGGCTGGTACGTCATACCGAGGCTGGTACATTATACCGATGCTGGTACGTCATACCGATGCTGGTACGTCATACCGAGGCTGGTACGGCATACCAAGGCTGGTACGTCATACCGAGGCTGGTACGGCATACCAAGGCTGCTACGTCATACGGAGGCTGGTACGTCATACCGAGGCTGGTACGTCATACGGAGGCTGGTACGTCATACCGAGGCTGGTACGTCATACCGAGGCTGGTACATCATACCGAGGCTGGTACGTTATACCGAGGCTGGTACGTCATACCGAGGCTGGTACGTCATACCGAGGCTGGTACGTTATACCGAGGCTGGTACGTCATACCGAGGCTGGTACGTCATACCGAGGCTGGTACGTCATACCGAGGCTGGTACATTATACCGAGGCTGGTACGTTATACCGAGGCTGGTACGTTATACCGAGGCTGGTACGTTATACCGAGGCTTGTACATCATACCGAGGTTGGTACATCATACCGAGGCTGGTACGTCATACCGAGGCTGGTACGTTATACCGAGGCTGGTACGTTATACCGAGGCTGGTACGTCATACCGAGGCTGGTACATCATACTGAGGCTGTTACGATATATCGAGTTTGGTATATTATACCGAGGCTGGTACGTCATACCGAGGCTGGTACGTCATACCGAGGTTGGTACATTATACCGAGGCTGGTACATTATACTGAGGCTGTTACGATATATCGAGTTTGGTACATTATACCGAGGCTGGTACGTCATACCGGGGCTGGTACGTTATACCAAGGCTGGTACATTATACCGTGGCTGGTACATTATACCACGGTTGGTTCATTATATCGAGGCTGGTACGTTATACCGAGGCTGGTACGTCATACCGAGGCTGGTACGTCATACCGAGGCTGGTACATTATACCGAGGCTGGTACGTCATATCGAGGCTGGTACGTTATACCAAGGCTGGTACATTATACCGCGGTTGGTACATTATACCGCGGTTGGTACGTTATATCGAGGCTGGTACGTTATACCAAGGCTGGTACATTATACCGTGGCTGGTACATTATACCGCGGTTGGTACGTCATACTGAGGCTGGTGCATTATACCGAGGCTGGTACATTATACCGAGGTTGGTACGTTATATCGAGGCTGGTACGTCATACTGAGGCTGGTACATCATACCGAGGCTGGTACGTCATACCGAGGTTGGTACGTTATACCGAGGCTGGTACGTCATACCGAGGTTGGTACGTTATATCGAGGCTGGTACGTTATACCGAGGCTGGTACATCATACCGAGGCTGGTACATTATACCGAGGTTGGTACGTTATATCGAGGCTGGTACATCATACCGAGGCTGGTACGTCATACCGAGGTTGGTACGTCATACCGAGGTTGGTACGTTATACCGAGGCTGGTACATCATACTGAGGCTGGTACATTATACCGAGGCTGGTACATCATACCGAGGCTGGTACATCATACCGAGGCTGGTACGTTGTATCGAGTCTGGTACGTTATACCGAGGCTGGTACGTCATATCGAGGCTGGTACGTCATACCGAGGCTGGTACGTTATACCGAGGCTGGTACGTTATACCGCGGCTGGTACGTCATACCGAGGTTGGTACATCATACCGAGTCTGGTACATCATACCGAGGCTGGTACGTCATACCGAGGCTGGTACGTCATACCGAGGCTGGTACGTCCTACCGAGGCTGGTACATCATACCGAGATTGGTATATTATACCGAGGCTGGTATGTCATACCGGGGCTGGTACGTTATACCGAGGCTGGTATGTTATACCGAGGCTGGTACAGTATATATCAAGACTGGTACATTATGCCAAGGCTAGTAGATCATACGAGGCTGGTACGTTATATCAAGACTGGTCTATCATACCGAGGCTGGTACGTCATACCGAGGCTGGTACATCATACCGAGGCTGGTACGTCATACCGGGGCTGGTACATCATACCGGGGCTGGTACGTCATACCGAGGCTGGTACATCATACCGAGGCTGGTACGTCATACCGAGGCTGGTACATCATACCGAGGCTGGTACGTCATACCGAGGCTGGTACATCATACCGAGGCTGGTACGTCATACCGAGGCTGGTACATCATACCGAGGCTGGTACGTCATACCGAGGCTGGTACATCATACCGGGGCTGGTACCATTATGGGCATTTAAGCGGGCATTGGATAGGCATATGGAGGATAGTGGGCTAGTGTAGGTTAGGTGGGCTTGGATCGGCGCAACATCGAGGGCCGAAGGGCCTGTACTGCGCTGTATTCTTCTATGTTCTATGTTCTATATTCTATGTTCTATGTTCTATGTTCTATATGTTCTATGTTCTATGTTCTATTCACTGCCCTATCTTCATCAATCCTCTTGGTGGTGAATTTAAAATTGCAACCATGCAATGGCCAGTAATTGAACCCGGGTTAACTACTTGGAAAGCAGCTACGTTCAAAACACTATATTAACATTGCTTATTGATGGGCCTCTGAACGTTCATTGATGATGTCGGTGTAAATGGTTAGACCCAGAACATTTCCTGAGGAACTCTTGCAGAGATGTCCTGAAGGTGAAATTGCTGACATGAACAATAACAACAGTCTTCACACCTGCACACACACAACATGGGTGCAGGCGAAAAATAAGCACTACCACAGTTAGGCGGTAGTCTGGGGGCATAAGAAGGATCTGAGTCTCTGTTCACTTTGAGAGCTGGCTCTGAGGGAGCTGGATCACACACACACAAAAAAAACAACAGTCTTCCTTCTTGCTAGTTATTGCTGCAACCAGCAGAGACTTTTCTCTGGATTTTCATTGACCGTGGTTTTTCCTTGGCCTCCTAGTGTCACACTTGGTCAAATGGTACCTTGAAGTTGAGGGGAGTTCCTCTCCCTTCTCGTCTCGAGTTCAACTTCTTTGAAAAAAGGATGTAATAAATGGTCCATGTGGCACTCAAACTGGCCATCAGTAAGCAGGTTATTGCTGACCAGGTATTGCTTGATAGCCCTGTTAATGACACCTTCCTTCCCATTTCCATGTTAGAGAATGGACAGATGAGACGTTAATTCACAACATCAGATTGGCCCTGATTTTTCTGTGTAAAACTTGCCTGGGAATTTTTCACATTCTCGGTACCTGCCAGTGCTGTTGTAACAAAAGAAAACATTGGCTCAGTAGGTGTCAAATTTTCGATATTTAAGTTGTCAGGACCCACAACCTTTTCAGTATTTAGTGCCCCCTTTAATTCCATAACATGAGGGAGAGTGAATTGAATTGGCTGGAGACTGGGATCTGTGAACATGGGGACCTCACGAGAAGGCTGAAATGAATGAATGGCTTGGTATTTTCGATTGAGGATTATTGTAAATGCTTCAGCTTTACCTTTTGCACTAATGTCCTGGACTCCCCCATAACTGAGGGTTTAGTTGGTGAAGAGCAGCCTTCTCACCCAGTGATTTTAATTGTCCACCATTTTTTTATGAGTAAATATGCCAGAGCCTGAATCTGCAGAACATTGATGCGATGCAAAAACAGAAATTACTGGTGGAACACAGCAGGTCTGGCAGCATCAGTGGAAAGAAAGCAGAGTTTCATTGGTTGTTTGATCGCTTATCTCTGTCCGTCACTTGTTGCAGACAAAAGTCGTCCTGTTCTGTAGCTTCACCAGGTTGGAACCTCGTATATTTGTTTTCAGTTCTGCTGTTTGTATGTCCTGTTGTACTATTCATTGAACCATTCTGAAGACTTCCTATTCCTTTTCAATGTTGTAATTTTTCCAGCTTCCACCATAGAGCCATAGGGTCATAAAGCATGGAAACAGACCCTTCGATGCATCCTGTCCAAGCTGAACATACTCCCAAACTAAACTGGTCGCACTCACCTGCTCCTTACCCATACCCCTCCAAACACTCCTATTCATGTATCCATCCAAATGTCTTTGCTCCTTATATACACCACCCTCTGCATCAAGGGATTAACCTCCCCCCCACACACACAGACCACCGCCAGATCGCTTTGAACTTTTTCCCCTCTCACTTTATTCCTATGCCCTCTAGTTTTAGACTCCGTTACCCTGTGAAAGACTTTGACTATTTACCCTATCCATGCCCCTCGATAAATTCTTTCCTCAGCCTCTGATGCCCCAGAGTAAACAACGCCCCAGTCTATCCAAAACCTCCAGTCAGCTTTGTTGAGCAGATGGTCTCTGATTGTCTGCGCAAGGTATAATTCTGATGCTGCAGATGGCCCACTAAACTTCATGGACATCTCGTCATAAGTTGGTTGAGCTGTTTGAAGTCTGTCTCATTTCACACAGAGACAGTGTCACCTCACATAATGCAGCATCTATAGAATGTGGATCAGGTAGATTCGTGGCAGTGCATTTTGGAGTGTGCCAGCAGGCTGCTTAGCCTATCTTGGTAATGGACACTGAAGCGTCCCACACAGAGTCCATTCTCTGTATTTTCCACATTCAATGTTGTGTTCCAACGGGGAATTTGAGGAATGTGATAATTGATAATCAGCAGAATGTTTCTGTGTCCGTGTTTAACCTGATGCCAGAAGGATTCCTGGGGACAGGCATCAATTCTGAGCACTTCCAGGGTACCCCCCTCCCCGACTGTATCCCACAGAGCTGCAGCCTTTGCTGGCTCTGTCCTGCCAATGGGACCGAACCTGCCCTGAGATTATCTTAGTTTTGTCCGGGACATTATCTGGAATGTGGGATTCTGTGAGCGTGACTATGTTTGATTGTTGCTGGATTAGTCTGTGAGAAATATACTGCAGGTCAGGTTTACGTTTTATACAATAATGAGTAAACCCCTCTTTGTTTCTTTGGCTCTTAAGATCAAATCAAAATAACGGTTTTATTCAGTTGAAGATTATTCACTTCAGTAATCAGAATGCACACCTAATTATTGCTAAATTTAGTAACGATCCTCAATAGCTGATTATTGCTCAGTTCAATAATTGCAATAAACAGCTGAATCATGTTTAGATGAGTAAACACATAATCTTTGCACGACATATACATCACTAATCCGATTGAAAAGCCGGAATTTAAATATAGTCTTCCTCGACAACATTGGCACCACAGGTAAAGAGTGACCAGCTCCTAAGTATCTCCAGACAGCTCCTAATCTGGATCTGGACAGTTATTCAAACATTTCCTCACAACAGACAATTTAAATCTGTTCTGGAACAAGGGGGAAGTGCATGGAGCAGATTGGCCAATGGACTAGCACAAGGCTCAGTGCAATTTTTACCATTTATACAAATGAGCTGCCAATGTCTCGTAAGTTTGTCCATGTTTTTGACATCCAGTGAGTCACATAAGCTTCATACTTTTACACTTTAGAGCAGACCCTTACTGAAGGTGTTCGAAAAGTGATGGGTTACGTGGCAACTTGCATTGAATCGCTCATTAACAATATCCAGTGTATATCAGCTCCACAATCCCAGTGTCTGAACAGCATTGTGCATCTACATTAATGGCCAGCATGATCCCAACTAACATTATTGTGTGTGACTCAAACTTGAAATTTTATGAAAACGTTTGCAATATCATATTTATCATTCACAGCAAAGTTTAGTTATTGAAGATCACAAATACTTTGATCATAGCCACTTGATTGTCCAATGAACAAATCCACCCATTTGTTGAGTTCAATTTTCAGATTGAAATCTAATGAAAACATAGCGCACCAATGCTGAGTCTGTTTATCGCACCAAGGATCAAATTATTACTTTGCCCAAGCACTTTGATAATATCCTATTATTTTTACCTGGAATGTAAATATTCCACATCCTAATTGTTTTCATGACAATAATTTAACTATGTTTCTAAATATTCCAGATACGAGGACATATTAAATTGGTTCTATCTATCTCGCATGTGAGTAATCTGGGATATGAATCTCAGTTCTGAGTGATGGTACGTATGTAGGCGGTACCTCTGAAAGACTGACAGATTGTTCCAAACAGCATATCACTTCAGTTCTTCACAACAAGCAAGGTACCGCCTGCAACCAACCAGCTTCCACTCACAAAACATCAAACCCAGTGTCCACCATTCGTCATGATTGGACAACATTTTTAATGAATTCTAATCCATTCATGGGCATGGTTGGTTGGGTCAGCATTTATTGCTCCTCTCTAGTGGCTGCTGAGAATGTGTTGGTGAGCTGTTTTCCTGAACTGTTGTTTTCTATGTACTGTAATAGACTCACAATACCGTTATGAAGGGCTGTAAATAGACAGGCATGAGGCTGGAATAACACAGCAAGCCAGGCAGCATCAGCGGGTGGAGAAGTCGATGTTTTGAATGTAATCCTTCTTCAGGACTGGGCTTACAGGAGGTGGAGATGTAGACTTTTTTTGTCTCTTATAAAGAAATGTAAAGCAGAGATACTTACAGCAAGGTGATATATTTCCAAACAGGGAAGATGATTGACTTGGATGGGAATTTGTAGTGCATGGAGAACCTATGTATCTGCTGCACATATCCGTTGAGATGACTGTGGGTTTGGAAGGTTTGTTTGAGGAACTTTGGTGAATTTCTGCAATGCATCTGGTAGTTGGTACATATTGCTGCCACTAGAGTCAGTGGTGGAAATAAGATGGTTGTAGTGACCATCGAGTGAACTGTTTTATCCCGGATAGTGTCAAGCTTCTTGAGTGTTGTTGCAGCCTCACTCATCTCGACAAATGGGGAGTGTTCCACCACACTTCTGATTTGGACCTCTCACTTGGTGGACAGTTGGAAGTCAGGAAGTAAGTTATTGCCTGCAGTATTCCTCGCTTCTGTCCTACCTTGTTACAACTGTATTTAAATGGATTGTCAACTTCAGTTTCTGGTCAATGCTAATCTCAAGATGTTGATAGTTGAGGAATCAGCAACGGTAACCCCATTGATATCACAGGGCGATTGTTTGATTCTCTATTGTTAGAACTGATCACTGTCTGGCATTTATGTGTGTTGCATGCGATTTACCACTTTTCATCCCAAGCCTGGATATTGTCCAGGTCTCACTGCATTTGGATAAGGAGTGCTTCAGGACCTGAGCAGTCGCAAAAGCTACTGAACACAGTGTAATCATTTGCTAATATCCCGATGTCTGACCCTGTGATGGAGGGGAGTCCATTGATGAAATTACTGAAGGTGGTCAGGCCTAAGACACTCCTTTCAGGAACTCCTGCAGAGATGCCCTGCAGCTGTGGTGACTGATCTCAAAGAACCACAAATTTCTTCTTTTCTGCCGGGGATGACTCCACCAGTGGAGAGTTCCACCGATTTCCATTGCCTCCAGTTTTTCTCAGGTTCCTTGAAGCCATACCAGGCCAAACACAGCCTTGATGTTAATTACAGTCAGCCTCACCCCACCTCTGGAATTCAACTCTTTCTGTTCATTTTTGGACTAAGGCTGCAATGAGGTCAGGAGCTGAGTGGTTACACTGAGCATGTTATTGGTATGTAGATGCTGCTTCGTAGCACTGTTGATGAAGCTTTCATTCACATTTTCATGATCGATATCCTGTTGATTGGGTGGGAATTCACCGGGTTGGCGTTGTCCTGTTATTTATGCACAGCACATACCTGGGCACATTTCCACTCTTTCAGTAAGATGTCAGTGCTGCTTGCCCATAGGTACCGCATGCTCTGGTGCACATGTCATCTATCCCATTGCTGTAATGTTTTCAAGGCCCTAGCCTTTATTCACAATAGGAGGCCAAGATCGATCAACCCATCAGTATTTCTGTCTAATGACTTTTGCAAATGGGTTTAGCCTTAGCTTTGCATTGATTTACTGGGCTCTCCCATTGTTGATTATTGCAGATATATGTGGAGCCTCCTCCTCAATGAGTTGTTTAATTGTTCACGATCATTCACGACTGGATATGACAAGGCTGCAGGGCTTAGCACTAATATGTTGGTTGTAGAATTTCTTCGTTCTGTCTGTCACATCCTGCTCATGCATGTGGAGAATGTGCTGGTGAAGACCACAGTTTGGAAGTCATTGTGGAGCAGGTGGAGAATGGTGACATAATTCTGTGAGCATCCACATTTGAGGAAAGTATTCCATTATCCCTCATGGTCCACAGAGTTGAAGGCTTGAAGATCTAAGAAGGCCATGTACAGAGGTCATTGCACTCAGGATGGTTTAGTGGTTTGCTGAAATGGCGGTGGGTACTGTGTTGTGTGAGTGTCAGGAATACTTGTGCTGAAGGCTGTGAATTGTTGGAGGAGGCTATCGAAGTGCTCGCTCCAGTAAGGGCTGACTGTCTCCCGGTCTTTGATGAGGAACTCTTTGTGTTTGGCTCTCAGTGGGGTCACTCCCTGGGTACTCAGGCTTTAGTTGGCTTTGATTGAGCTGATGAAACCGCACACATTGTGGCTGTCTGTGAGTAAGGGGCTCTCCTGCTGACTCTCTCCACCCACCATCTATTCTTTAGGTCACGGCTTCTTTGTTACACCTCGTCCTTCAGTTGCGTCTCTGCTTGTTTCCATTTGCTGGAGTTATGGTGGAGCTGCCAGTTCAGGACTACCTCACGTTTGCAGTCTCGAAGATCCTGGATCTCCCGTTATTCTCACTGAGCCAGTCCTGGGGTTTCCTGGTTGAGAGGCTGAGGGTCTACACACAGCTGCTGACTCGGGAGGGGTTTAGGGTGGACCAGATGCTGTGGGTACTCTGTGACTCAGGTATCTTGGTCATCATCTGGTCGGCTGTGAGGCACTGCCTGAGAAACACTTCCTTCAGTGGGATAGCAATAGTTTGAGGCTGGTGTGGAATGAGTCTTTTGTCTTCTCCATTGTGTCTAGATTCAGCGCAGTGGCACTGACGGCTGTGAGGTGCTGCTTCTGGCCCAGGCTGTGTCAGAGGGTCATGAGGAGCTCATTTACCCCACAGGGGATTAGTTGGAATGTCTGATTAGTTTACGTGTTGTGGTGAAGTCGGTCCCATAGAGACAATGCTCTGTGTTTGCTTTTCCAGAAGAAGGTGTACCCGCCATCTTTTTCTTTGTGTTGCTTTTCTCCTGCCAATCATATCTCATGCACGGCGGTGATGTCAATGTTGTAATGCTGGGGGATGGCAGCAGTGTATCATTCAGGTCTTTTGGTGTTGGTGTTATCCATCGGGTTCCTGATATTCCAGCTCCCAGATTCATTTGGGGGTGGGACAGGGTTGGGATGGAAGCTGCCTGTTTGGAGATCCCTTTACTGTGGAATGGTCACTGCACACCAATCACCACATGGTCCTAACGGAGGGAGGTCTGGAGCCAATGACAGGGAAAATCCGAGAGAACTAAAGACTGAGCTCTGCTTTAGGATCCTGTTGGGATTGTTGGAATAGGGACTGGACAGAGAGGGCTTCTGTTATCTCCAAGTAATGGAGGGACAAGAAACCTGTGATGGAACTGAGCAGCTGATTTTTCCTGTTTCTGAAATACTCGCTTCTGAGTTCAGGTACAATACTATTTCTGCTTCTTAAGGAGTGACTGAAAGAACTTCTCAATACTGTAATTATCGAGCAGACCGTGTCTGCCAAGACGATACAAGGAAATGCTCTTGTCTTGGGCACTGCCTTCAAGTTCCACAAAACAAAATAGAGATTATGTTAATTTTCCAAATCTGATCTTTTACTTTTCACCTCAACAACAAAACCATCCATCAGACTCAAGATTTCAGAATGAAATCCATTGCACCCCACCCCATAGATCCTCCATCATGCACCCATCGCATGTCAAAGTCACTCTGAACCTCCGAAAGTGTACAGTACCCTCCTCCATCCGAGAGTCTGAGTGGACTCGAGGCAGACAAATAAAATCGATGAAACTGCCCAGAATATAGCTTCAAAGCCAAGTGAGAAGCTGCAGGAGATCTCACATGACACAATGAGCATTGATTGTGAAAGGATGAGTATTTGTGGATATGGGTCAAATCCAGGGGCTGCTCTGTTCTGCATCACGACAATTCTCTTGAGTGTTGTTGGAGGTGCATTCATCCAGGCAAGTAGAGAGAGCTTCATCACACTCCCAACTTATGCCTTGTAGATGCTGAACAAGCGTTGGCCAAGAGGAAATGGGAAGAGCTCAGCAGTAAGTTACTCTCTGCAGGATTCCCAGCATTTCAACTGCAGTTGGACACACAGGATTTGTTTGGCTATGCCTGTTCAATTTCTGATCATTGAAATGGGGTCAACCCTGCCCTCTCTGTCCCTCTTGTGTTCAAGGTGATGCAATGTTGATGCTCATGTTGACGCATTTCTCTGTGCGTGTGTTTGTATGTGTGTGTGTGTGCGTGTGTGTGTGTGTGTGTATGCATGTGTCCATCTCTGCTTGCAATGGGAATCACTTTGTCCAAATGGGAGTTTGAACGAATAAATTAAAATTAACATGTGTTGAATCAAAGGCTCAGAGTTCTGTCTCTCAGTTCCTGTTGTGTTTGAAGTGATACAATACCACCCTCTGCTGGACTCCCAATGCCACTGCACAAACATCAGATTTATTTTGGAGAAAACATCCAAGTCTGTGAGTGTCTCCAATTGCACGTCTGTTTCATTCTTCAAGGAATGTCTTTGGAGTCTTGGAGCAATTTTGACCGATCCCTTGTGAAGTCATAAGTGAGTAAGTGGGGGGTGCAGATGCTGGTGATTAGAGTCAAAAAGTGTGTTGCTTGAAAAGCACAGCCAGTCAAGGCAGTATCCGAGGGGCAGCAGTGTCAACCTCTCAAGCATAAGCTTCTCATCAGGAACAGCTTCCGCCCAAAAGTCTATTTTCCTGCTCCTCGTGTGCTGCTGAAATACTCGCTTCAGAGTTCAGGGACAAAACTATTTCTGCTTCTTAAGGAGTGACTGAAAGAACTTCTCAACACTGTAATTACCGAGCAAACCGTGTCAGCCAAGACGATACAAGGAAATGCTCTTGTCTTGGGCACTGCCTTCAAGATCCAAAAAATACAAATGGAGATGATGTTAATTTTCCAAATCTGATCTTTTACTTTTCACTTCAACAACAAAACCATCCATCAGACTCAAGATTTCAGAATGAAGTCCATTGCACCCCACCCCATAGATCCTCCATCATGCACCCATCGCATGTCAAAGTCACTCTGGATCTCTGAAAGTGTACAATACCCTCCTCCATCCGAGAGTCTGAGTGGACTCGAGGCAGATAAATAAAATCAATGAAACTACCCAGAATATAGCTTCAAAGCCAAGTGAGAAGCTGCAGGAGATCTCACATGACACAATGAGCATTGATTGTGGAAGGATGAGTATTTGTGGATATGGGTCAAATCCAGGGGATGCTCTGTTCTGCATCACGACAATTCTCTTGAGTGTTGTTGGAGGTGCATTCATCCAGGCAAGTAGAGAGAGCTCCATCACACTCCCAACTTATGCCTTGTAGATGCTGAGCAAGCGTTGGCCAAGAGGAAATGGGAAGAGCTCAGCAGTAAGTTACTCTCTGCAGGATTCCCAGCATTTCAACTGCAGTTGGACACACAGGATTTGTTTGGCTACGCCTGTTCAATTTCTGATCATTGAAATGGGGTCAACCCTCCCCTCTCTGTCCCTCTTGTGTTCAAGGTGATGCAATGTTGATGCTCATGTTGACGCATGTCTCTGTGCGTGTGTTTGTTTGTGTGTGTGTGTGTGTGTGTATGTATGTGTCCATCTCTGCTTGCAATGGGAATCACTTTGTCCAAATGGGAGTTTGAACGAATAAATTAAAATTAACATGTATTGAATCAAAGGCTCAGAGTTCTGTCTCTCAGTTCCTGTTGTGTTTGAAGTGATACAATACCACCCTCTGCTGGACTCCCAATGCCACTGCACAAACATCAGATTTATTTTGGAGAAAACATCCAAGTCTGTGAGTGTCTCCAATTGCACGTTTGTTTCATTCTGCAAGGAATGTCTTTGGAGTCTTGGAGCAATTTTGACCGATCCCTTGTGAAGTCATAAGTGAGTAAGTGAGGGGTGCAGATGCTGGTGATTAGAGTCAAAAAGTGTGTTGCTTGAAAAGCACAGCCAGTCAAGGCAGTATCCGAGGGGCAGGAGTGTCAACCTTTCAAGCATAAGCTTCTCATCAGGAACAGCTTCCGCCCAAAAGTCTATTTTCCTGCTCCTCGTGTGCTGACTAACTGGCTGTGCGTTTCCAGCACCACATGTTTTGACTCTGTGTGTCTGTGTGTTGATGGTGCTGTCAGTTTGGATTATGTTGTGAGCTGTTGCTGTCTCTCTCTCTCGTTCTGACTGAATCCTTGAGGGAATGAATCTTCCACAGCACCACATGTAGTGGCATGGAGAGGGCAATAGAGGGTAGCGTTGCATTTTTTTAAACAGCAGAATAATTTACAGTACGGTTTTGAATCTTCACTCCATGACAGGAAATGCTGTGCATGCTTGTGGGCTGCAATGGTGTAGCAGCCCATTGGAATTTGTAAGCTTGATTTTAGAAAAGAAAGCCCAACTTTTGTTAATATTCATTAGTTTTAATTATTCATAAGATAAGTAATTCGTGATACTACATATTTTACTGTGTTACTGAACTTCAAGTCATTATCTGGGCCAACATGGCACCTATTGTTAAAGTTCACTTGAGACTAACTTAAAGAAAATTTTGGAATTTACATATGAAAGTACTGACACCAACATGCCCATTCTAAAAGATAAGAGATTTAACAAACGATCCAGGTTATTTTCAATATATAATTTCAGTTACATCACACTGTAAACCTTTGCGATAAATTCTGTGTCTTATGATGCTGTTCCACAACCACCTGCTGAAGGAGCAGCGCTCCACAACCGAATGCTTCCAATTAAACCTGTTGGACTATAACCTGGAGTTATGTGATTTTTAACTTTGCATAAATAAATACAATCACCTGCCACAATTTGTCACACTGAAGCAGCCTATGGCATTAGTATGTGGTCTGTTGGATTGCTAATGAGCAGTGAGATCATGTATTTAATAGACAAATATTTTCTAATTAAATATTCTATTTAATTTCATCAGCACCCTCTGAATGATTTGCTTGTGATGGAGACTTACAGAGGTTTCCAAGCTAATAGGAATTACCCAGCACGAGATTCAATTTCCCCGGAAAATTCCTTTGGATTGTGCTGCGATGGGAAATCCTCAGGTTCCCCAGCTCAATCTCTCCCTGCACTGGGATAAGGGCACTCTGTCAGGAGTGTGAGGGAATACTCCCCACTTGCCTGGAAGGGGGCATCTCCAACAAACACTCAAGAAGCAAATTCAGGACAAAGCAACCCACTTGATTAATCCCACATCCACAAACATCCACTCACTCCACCTCCAACATTCAGTAGAAGCAGAGTATATCATCGACAAGATGCACTGCAAAAATTCATCAAAGATCGTCAGACAGCACTTTCCAAACCCATGACGAGTTCCATCTGGAAGGTAAAGGACAGCTGCTATCTGGGAACACCACCCCAGCCACTTCAAGCACCTCATCATCCTGAGTTGGAAATGTATCGCTGTTCCTTCATTGTCGTTGGGTCAAAATCCTGGAATTCCCTTCCTCAGGGCATTGTGGACTGCAGTAGATGAAGAAGGCAGCTCACCACCACCTTCTAAAGGGGCTACTAGGGACGGGTAATAGATGCTGACCCAGCCAACAATACTCACGTCCCATGAGTGAAGAGTTTTAAAGCATCGTTTCATTGTCTGCAAACAATAGGCCCCTCCTGTTTTGTTAACTGTGGAATTTTATTTATTTATAACACAAGAAATTCATGTTAACAGATATTTCACTGCATTACTGATCTTCACTCTGAACCCAGACAATCTTGCTGCATAAATAAATATGTTTGTGCAACAACTTAGGGTCTGCAGCATGTAACCAACTTTCCTGAAATTATACAGAAAACCGGAGTAATCGTTCGGATTGATTCCTTGAATGGCATAATATAAGAAATGTACAACATGGATTAACCACAGAAGGATGAAGCTCCCAGAGATGGTGAACAGCAAAATCACAATCTTCCTTCTGCTCTCCATCTCTGGGTGTCTGTGATTCTCTCCTTTTCTCTCACCCTTCAGCCTCTTCCCGACTCGACTGGTCACTAAAATGTGTCTGACTGTCAGAGCATTGAGCAACAGAATTAAAGCGAATAAGGGGGCAACACTGTATGAAGCCAATCTAATACCACCCACCAAATTTCAGTATAGTAGCTTTATTTTGTATCACAGTAGAATGGCACATTGTTGATTATCCTGTGAGGCTCATGTCGAAAATAGAAGGAGATGATTTTCAAACAGAACAAGTTGCAGGTTGTTGCTAGAACCACAGTCGCAGTTTTCTCAGTGCAATTTTTTTTCTCAGCTTCTGTCAACAAATGGTCACAATTCGATCAAAGGAAAAAGTGACAGTGAATCAGACCGAGCAGTCCCTGACTGTACGTTTCAGGACCGCAGTAACACTGCAAACAGGTGTGATGTCTAGGAAACACCGCAGATAATAATAATAGCAAAATTTTCTCACAGTAACCTCAATGATGATGATCATCATATCGGCAGCTGCCGTAATCGCCAGGTAGCGAGTAGTACAAGGGAAAGTTCCGCACTTTCCGTGGGAAAGGATAACAATTGCCAACAAATCAACTTTGGGAGACAAATGGTACAGAATGCAATGAATTACTGTTCGCAATTTTCCCTGCCTGTTCCAGAGAGCAACAATAAGTTTTTACCACTAAAAACCGAAAAGCTGCATGAGTGAAAGTGATCAGGGTAGAGTGTGTTTAAATTTAAAAACTTTCACATCAACCCCAGATTATCCTCCAGCCCAATCACTCAGCAGTTATGGAGTCTGGACAGAGACTGAGCTCCCGGCCCATCCTAGGAGAGCAGCGGGAACTCTGTCATTTTGTTTGGTTGCACAGTAACTATCTCAATGTGTGTAATAGATTCTTACAGTTCACAGCTCCGAATCCCCCAGGAACAGAACCTCATTAGTAACCTCAATCCCTACTCAGACACGGGACTGCAGAATGGATTGTCAATAAACCAAACTCACCCTTTATCCATGGATCATGTCATCCCCTGCTCTTATCATTTGACTAAATGCTGATCAGATCTACAACAGGACTAGGAGATGTGTCAGCACATTATGCATAAGATTTGAGACAAAACTACTCCATGTGTCTTACACAGGTGCAGAAGAACAGAGCATGCAGGGCTATTTTAGTGAAAATGTGTGAGTTTTAGAACAGTTGTGATTTTAATCTCTAAATGGACAGTTTGTGGAAGAGACTTCCAAACATCTCCCACCCTGTGTATGTTTCAAAGAGCTTCCTAACGTCTCGCTGGATCAGTCCCATCCTAATTCACAGACTCTGCTCCGTTGTTCTAGAATCACAAACCACTGGAAAGAGTTCATCCTTACCTATGTTATAATTTGTTGGCAATATCTTGTAGGGCTTTACTCAGATCAGTCCTTAGCCTTTTTGATTCGAGAGAAAACTGAGCAGATTTGTGTAACATAACAGAAATTGCTGGAGAAACTGACAAGGATGGGTAGGAAACGTGGGAGAGAAATCAGAGGAAACTCATCGTGCCCAGTGACCATTCGACAGAATTCCTCCTCATACCCTCACACTGTATGAAACTGGAACAGATGAGAGAACACTGAGATCAGAGAATGCTGCAGCAGCAGTGAGGTTGGATGTCTCTGTCAGTGGAGAATTGTACCGAGAATGCTGCTCAGTGAATTGCTGACCAGTCAGTGAGCTGGAGAAATCATTGTTCAAAAGGTAAAACCAGAGAGCATATCAGCAGCAGATTAAAGCAAGTTCAATTCTCAAAATGCCATACTAGGGATGCCAATAATAGCAAGGATGGTGTAGAATGCATTATCCACGTGTTGAATTAGTTGATACATTTTTCCATGCGAGGTGATCTGTCCGTTCAGGCAGCTGACAATCTCCTTGTTTGAAACTCTGAGCTGATGCATTCCCAGAGACGTTGCCTTATACAGTGCGGAAGCTCCTTGGGGAGATCGAGGTGACAGCATTACTCAACTTTGTTGCTGTTTTTCAAATTTCTGTCAATGAACAAATTAATTACAATAACACATTTAATGCCGATTATGAAGGAGGGTTGCTGCTCATACATTGCAATAAAATAATAAAGACAAAATCTGGAATCTGCCAGCAATAACACTGTCCACTCAAACACCACGAGCCCTATCCAACGGTCACAAAATATTTCAACTGATGCTGCATCGAGACAGTTTATTCCGCGTGCTAAAATATGTCTCAGAGCTGTTCTTCCGAACTCTAGGATAGGAACTGCCCTCTTTAAACAAGGACATTTCTTTCACTGAATGAAATGTTCATCTTCTCACTAGATGCGTGCATTGCTGCTGAGGTCAGCATTTATTCCCTATTCTCTATTTCCCAAAATCCGGAGTAACATGACAGACCAAGTGAGGAGAACATACTGCCTTTCCTGAGGAAAGGGGACTCAGTGCTTTGAATGGGCTTCCAACAATGGAGACATCACTGACCTCATTCTTACTGACTCGGTCCAAGCCGATACATCAATGACCTCTCTGACCTTATTGCCACTCTTTATAGCCACTCTTTCTTGTCATACCCTGTTTATAAAGTTAATGTCAGTGCTATGCTATCATAAAATGGCTGCTGTGTACAAACGTACAATATCTGTCTGACTGACACCTTTGGAATACATTGACCCAGCTTTACACCTCACTGCTTGTACATAGTCACATCTCAGTCTCCTGCAGATCGAATACAGTGAGATGGGAAGCGATAGTGTTTGGAATGTTACACTGAGGAGGGACAATGCAGACTAAATGGTCCAATGTTAACGTGGGGCAGGAAATTCTGTCAGGACAGGAGAGGGAAGATTTGCCAAAAGCTGTTTTCAAATTTGGTCACACCGTCACTTTTCTGTGATTTGTGTACAATGTTATGGACGAGGCTTAACCACTCAAAACATCTTTAAGCAGGTAGTCCATACCGTAACTTTGCTACTTGTTTAGCTAGGTGTATCATGAATATTCCTGGAGTCAATTAGCTGGTCGACCGCTGAGTGTTAAAACAGACAGAACTTTATTCACAAAAATTACAGAATGAAACACAAAGAATAGCATATAGAATACCGACTTATTTCTGCTGCTCTGAAAATACACACACCTTCAGCATGCACCATAAAACAGGGCACAGGCAGCTTACAGTTCGAAATCAGAAGAGCCAAAAGAGAGAGTGTTCAGCAGCCTTTCTACATCCAGACCCTGCTGAGAATTAACTAAACACTAATCGAAAAACAAAAAAAAAACAGGACTGGCCACTCTACTTTCAGTATTCAAGCTATTTCTAAAACTTGAAAGACTTTGGCCTGAGGTATTGTTTTGTTCAGGTGTAAACAATCGGGCCCTAATAAATGATTCATTTCTGTACTAACTGCAGCTGCATCGGAGCCTGAGCTGGTTTACAACTCTGAAAAACATCAAGGATAATCTAATCTTGAGAACAAGGAACAGCTTTGCGAAAAGGGCCAGCTGTCAGAAAAAGGACCAGCTTTGTGACAACAAGGATCCAGAAAATAACATGTCATATTGAATAAGTGTTGGAGTAAAGAATAACTTGATCCAATAATGCAGAGTCCTAGTGTCACACATACTCACACTTACTCACACACAATACACACAGACAGATAAACACACGCATACACACACACAGATATGCACGCATGCACATACACACGCACACAGACACACATATAGAAAGACAGACACACACATATAAAGACACACACAGACACACACACGCATGCACGCACTGACATGCACACGCGCACACACACCCACAGATACGCACATATAAACACACACAGACGCACACAGAGACACACAGATGCACACACATACATGCACACACAGACACGTCACACATACAGAGACACATAACACTGACACTGACACACACAGAGACATTCCGCACATACACAGACAGACATACACAGACACACACAGACAGACACACAAACACATAGACACACACACACACACAGGCGGACGCACACACACACTGTGATTATATTGCAACTTCATAAAAGTTATTTTGTTCTGGGTTTGTTTTGAATCGAGGTTGTAAAGGCAGAGGTGCCGAAGACTTCAGAGTGCTAAAAGCTAAAACAGTTTAACAATGGAAAGGGAGTGTCCAGTTCACCCAATTCAGGGCTTTCCAGTTTTTCATAACAGTAGTAGTCACAGAATGGCTTGAGTATCATAAGGGCTGAACGCTTCCGTTTGTGATTTATACCGGACCTTCTCTGAAATCTCTCCCTGTATGTTGTTTCCTCTGGCCTGTCAGAATCTCTGTTTGAATTTCCTTTTTCATCAAACAGTTTATGGGATATTACTGGATTGCAACAATTAATTAGTTAAGTATCGTGTCGGTTAACTTTTCCAATAGTCAAGTTACTCTAAATTCTGCTCTCTTTTGTTCATGTTTCAACTGTAGGGTTTAAATAAATTGTGTTTTGCTTAAAGCCGGGTGCTTTGACCAGCTGCATCAGTCCAGGAACACCCACTTCACATCTGCCTTTAAAATAAGAAAAACGTTAGGGTCTAGGCTACCTACTTCAATTATTTGGTGGGGGTCTGCCCTGGTCCAAAACAGATGGAGGCTCTTGTTGGGATCTTGCAATAATTTCAGTTGGTGTTTAGGTTTATTGGACTCAAAGACAGTGAGTGGTAAGTGTTGGAGTCTTGTGTTCCTGGTGTTGGATTCGGTAGGTTTAAACAGTGCTTGGTTAGTAATGGCTCTTTCAGTCACTAAGAGTTTCCTGGAGGTGTAAGAAGTGACTTTGAGGGGTTTAAAACAATAGCAATGCAAACATGTCGGTATTTGCAGATAAAGGGGTTACCTTTATCTGTGAGAAGAGGAGTGGTAATTACAGCCATAGCTCGACATTGAAATTTTCCAGAAATGAGATCAGAAATTTTGGAAATGCTCTGAATTCAATTGCAGAATTCAGCTTAAACATCAAAAATAACTGAAGCAGTTTGAATGTAAATTAAACGCTGAGAGGAGAGGAAAGGAAAGAATAATCCGAGCAGAACGAACAGAAAAGGGAAGGAAGGCCCAAACAGAATAAAGGGAACAAGAGAGATAAGAAAAGCAAAAAGAGAGAGAGTTTGAACTTCAGAACCTGGGAATGAGACAGGAAAGTCAACTTCAAAAGATGGAGGTTTCGGGAGAAGGTATGCTTAGTGAGGGTGACAGTGATGATGAGCAAACCTATGAGTCATAGGCCTGGTGGGGATCCGTTTAAATATATAGAAGTATTGCCTGCATTTGATGTGAAGGATGTTGAAGTTCTTTTCATTTCATTTGCAAAAGTGACTAAAGAATGAAGTGGCCAGTGACCATTTGGGTTTTGTTGGTCCAGACCAAACTGGTGGGTACAGCTAAATTAGCTATCAAGAGCGTATGAGGAACTGAAGAAATCCATTTTAAATGCATATCAGCTTTAGCCAGAAGTCTACAGACAACGTTTCAGGAATATCAGGAGGGACCCCAGTCAAATATACATTGAACTTGAAAGGATCAAACAAAGTAATTTTGAGAGGTGGATGAGGGCATTAAAATAGATCAAACATATGACACTCTTAGAGAGTTGATTATTTTGGAGAAATTCAAAAAATTCACTATGGGGTAATGAGAACTCATGTGGAAGAATCATGAGTGTGGTGCTGAAAAAACACAGCAAGTCAGACAGCATGCAAGGAGCAGGAACTCGATGTTTCGGGCAAAATGATTTTTGATTAAGGGTTTTTGACTGAAAACTCAATTTTCCTGCTCCTCGGATGCTGCCTGACTTGCTGAGGGCAGAGAGTTAAAATGGCAGGGTTAGCAGCTGAAACGGCTAATGGTTATGAGTTGGTTCATAAATCAAAGCTTGGCTTCCGACATCAATTTCAATCCAGGAGGTAAAATATTGGAGACCAGAGAAGTCTTCAGGCGGGAAGGGAAAAGTAGATCTCAGTGAAGAGAACAAGAATAACTTACCACGAGGTAAAATGACATCCATGAAGGGGAAAGAGAAGTTAAAAAGCTGCAGTAATAGAGTAGGCTGCATGAAGTCACAGTGTTAGTGGGTTAGATAAAAGCACAAGGATGATGGATGTAGAAAAACAGGGTTAGCCAGTGAATTTGTTAAAGTGGTAAACAAAAGCACAGTGGAGGCTAAAAAGCTGCACCATAATGTCGAACCTGGCTGGAGGGTGGGAGAAAAGAAAGAGCTAGATCTTCCACAGCAAAGATGTTATGAAACTTCAAATTTGCCGGAAGTCGTGAGGTGCAGGGATATGGTAAATAGAATCATGGGATTACTATAGTGTGGAAACAGGTCATTTGGTCCCAACACTGAGCCTCCGAAGACTAAGCCACTCAGAACCATTCCTCTACTCATTTGCTGTGCATTTCTGCCGACCACTGCACCTACTCTCCACATCCCTGAACACTATGAAAAATTTAGCATGGCCAATTCACTTAACCTGCACTCTTTAGATTATTAGAGGAAACTGGAGCACCCGGAGGAAACTCACACAGACACGGGGAGAAGGTGGAATCTCCACAAAGACAGTCATCTGAGGCTGAAATCGAACCCGGGTCCCCGGCGCTATGAGAAGGTCTTTTCTCTGGTGTGAGTGAGTCCAAAAGTAGGGAGCATATGTTTAAGGTGAGAGGGAAAAGATATAAAAAGGACCTAACGGGAAAGCTTTTCATGCAGAGAGTGGTGTGTGTATGGAATGAGCTGCCAGATGAAGACAAATAAGATAATCAGAGGGTAAGATAGGTTGGACAGTGAGAGCCTGTTTCCTCGGATGGTGATGGCTCACAGGAGGGGACATAGCTTTAAACTGAGGAGCGATAGATATAGGACAAATGTCAGATGTAGTTTCTTTACTCAGACAGCAGCAGGGGCGTTGGACATACTGCCTTCAACAGTAGTAGACTCACCAACCTTAAGGGCATTTCAATGGTCATTGGATAGGCACATGGATGAGAATCGAATAATGTAGGTTAGATAGGGTTCAGATTTATTCCACAGATCGGCGCAACATGGGCCAAAAGGCCTGTACTACGCAGTAATGTTCTATGTTCTGTGAAGTAGTGGAGGTTGCTACAATTACCACATTTAAAATGCATCTGGATGGGTACATGAATAGAAATCGTTCAGAGGGATATGCTTCAAGTGCTGGCAAATGGGACTAGAATAGATTAGGATAGCCGATCAGCACGGACAAGTTGGACTGAAGGGTCTGTTCCCGAAACTATATCCTCTCGTTCCAGATTGTCCCATAAAGGAAGGCGTCCTCTATACCTTGTCAAACTTTTTGCGCAATTTGTGGAGACAGTGATGGAAAATGGCAGTTGTACAGATACTTTACGTCAATCCTTATTGTGAAAAATACAACATCCACAGCACAACCCTGGAGGAGGTAATGGCTGAGTGGTATTATCGCTGGAGTATTAATCGACAGACCCAAAGAATGTTCTGAGGACATGGGTTTGAATCCTGCCACGGCAGGCAGTCGAATTGAATTCAATAAAATGTCTGAAATTTAGAATCTAATAATGAACATGAATCTATTGTTGGGAAAAACCCATCTGTTACACTAATACCCTGTAGGGAAGGAAAATGCCATCCTTACCTGGTCTGGCCATGTGACTCCAGACCTACAGCAATGTGGTCAATTCTGAACTCCTCTCTGGGCTATTGGGGATGGTCAATAAACGTTGCCGAGCAAGTGATGCCCTCATCCTGTTAATGAATAATAAAAAAAGAATTCTCATCCACTGCCCGTGTCCCATCTCATCAAAGAACACAATTAATATTGTCAGACATAACCTGTTCTTGGAGAAAGTGAGGACTCCAAATGCTGAAGAGTCAGAGTGAAAAAGTCTGGCGCTAGTAAAGCAGAGCAGGTCAGGCAGCACCCCAGGAGCAAGAATGTTGACTGTCTAGTATTAACTTATTTTTCTCAATCTGCATAATTAACTTATCTTGTATTATGGCCTCCATCAGGTTTCTTACTATTGATATCAAACCAATAGGTCTGTAGTTTATTGGGTTATCCATTTCCCCTTTCATGAACAACAGTTTCACATTTGCAATCTCCCAGACTCCAGGAACAATCCCGTGTTCAGAGAAACCTGGAAAAATGTCTGTCATCCACTGTCTGCAAATGTCTCCCTGAATTCCCTCAGCAAGGGGATGGATGGGTCTCAACTGGCCTCGGAGACTTCTCCACTCGGAGTGCTGCCTGCCTTTTCAGTACCTCTTCGTTATCGCTCACTGTACTGCTCAGATGCTCAATACTCATCGTCGTGGCTATCCCACGAAGTCGAGGATGATGGTCTTCATTCCGTTGATCTATTTGTGGGCTGTCAAGAGTCTAACCTTGCCTTTGAAAGTTCTTCCACATTCAGGACAAGTCGTTGTAGATGCAGATCGGGCTTTGGTTGTTGCTTTCTTGCATTCCGTTCTCTTCTCTTTTGTACTTAGTTTGCACATCCGTTTCCCTGTCAGAAATAGGATTTCCCTTTAGCAACAGCAGGAAGGATCCTCACCCATGTCATGAACTGACAGCTCAAGCCTTTAGCCGAGAAGTTCCTTCTGGATACAATAGCTGGTTTTAGATCATCACGAGGAACAATCGACATGATCTTCACTGTGTGACAACTAAAGAAATGTGTTGTGAACAACTTCAACCTTTGTATATGGCATTCGTCGACCTCAGCAAATCCTTCGACTCGGTATCAAGGGAACTCCTATGGAGTGTCCTATCCACCTATGGATGCCGTGAAAGGTACTATCAAACTCTATGACTCCTCCACGATGGCCTGCTTCAACAACAGTAATTGTGAACCTTTTCAAGTCAGATCAGGAGTAAAACAGGGATGTGTTACTGCTCCAACTTTGTCCACCATTTTTATTGCGACAATCATCCACATCATCAAGAAATTGAAATTGTCCACAGAACAGATGGCCGATGTTACAATCTTGCCGGTCTCAAGTTCAAAAACAAGACATCGATGAGCTACCTCATCTAGTTCCAATACACAGATGACAAGTGTTGCAGCTCTCTCAGAAGACCACCTCCACCAGATTCTGACTTCCTTCATCCGTGCGTACATGAAACCCGGACTTAGCATCAATTCCATGTTGACCCAGATAACCTACCATCGATCACCAACTGAGACAAATTTGGTCGAACCATTGATGTAACTTGGCGAAACAACCTTGGAAAATGTGGACCACTTTCCATATCTTGGAAGTCACGTGTCCTCCAACGTCGACCTTAATGACGAGATCCAACATCGTCTTAAATGCTTTGGAACAGCTTTTGGGCGTGTCCACACAAGCGTCTTTAATGATCGTGACATCCAGACAGACACCAAAATGCTAGTGTACAAAGCAGTGGTGATCCCAATGCTCCTGTACACATCAGAAACTTGGACAATATAGCAACGGCATCTGAAGACACAGGAAATGTGCCATTAACTCTTCTTTCAAAACATTTTAAATATCAACCCAAACTCTGGGTCAGATATGTTGATGACACCTTTGTAATCATTAAAAACACAGAAATAGAGAAAACACACCGGATCATCAACGCCACACTAACAGGAATCCGATTCACGAGAGAAGAAAAGGATAACCAACTCCCATTCCTAGACGTGATGGTACAGAGAACACCGAACGGAGAATTCACCACAAAGGTATACAGGAAAGCCACACACACAGACCAAGTCCTGAACTATGAAAGCAACCACCCCAACACACACAAACGAAGTTGCATCAAGACACTATTCAAAAGGGCCACAACACACTGCAGCACACCAGAACTGCAAAAAGAGGAAGAGGAACACCTGTACAAGGTATTCGCCAAAAACGGATAGACGCACAATTTCATCAACAGATGCCTAAGAGAAAGACAATGGAACGAGGACATGCCGCAACCCAAAGGACTAGCCACACTACCATACATCAGGAGCATTTCAGAACTGACAGCCAGACTACTGCGACCACTAGGACTTATAACAGCACACAAACCAACAGCCACCCTCAGACAACAACTCACCAGAACGAAGGACCCGATACCCAGCATGAGCAAAACTATTGTAGTGTATAAAATCCCATGTAAGGATTGCACAAAACACTATATAGGACAAACAGGAAGACAGCTAACGATCCGCATCCATGAACATCAAGTCGCCACGAAACGACACGACCAGCTATCCTTAGTAGCCACACACACAGACGACAAGCAACATGAATTCGACTGGGACAATACTACCATTATAGGGCAAGCCAAACAAAGAACAGCCAGGAAATTCCTAGAAGCATGGCACTCATCCACAAACTCCATCAACAAACACATCGACCTGGACCCAATATACCAGCCACTACAGCGGACAGCTGAAACTGACAACCGGAAGCGGCAGGGACAGGCCACTATAAATGCTGGAGGAAACACCATAGAAGCGCTTCAGAGGAGGCTCCCAAGCACTTAGGATGTCACCGAGACAGGGGACGAAACGTTTGCAACAAAAATTTCCAGCTCGGCGAACAGAACCACAACAACGAGCACCCGAGCTACAAATCTTCACCCAAACTTTGATCTTAAATATCAGCTGGGAAGGGAGAAGACCCAACGTCAACGTGCTGAATGAAGCAAGAGCAACAAACATTGAAGCATACGTCATCAAGAACGAAAGAAGATGGAGCAGTTCTGTTGCTCCGATGAAAGACAAACCTCTGCTGAGACATATCTTCTACTTCCAGTTTAAAGAAGGCAAACGTGAAAGAGGAGGAGAACAGAAGAGATTCAAAGACGAATTAAAAGCCAATACGGAGAAATGTAACATCAACAATTGGGAAGCCAATGCCATGGACAGGAAACTCTAGCAAACCATCATCCGAGAAGGAACAGCAACTTTCGAAGCCAACAGATGGACAGAATGAGAAGAAAATAGAAGAGAACAGAAAGTGCGGCAGCAACAACCAAAGCCCCACCTGCATCTGGAACGACTTGACCTGAATGTGGAAGACCTTTCAAAGCCAAGATTGGACTCATAAGCCACCTGAGAGCCCATAAATAGATCAACGGAATGAAGACCATCATCCACCTCCAGAGACAGCCACAAAGATGATGATGGATGCAGAGGGTGGTAGGTTCTTGAGGGAAGTCAAAATTAATCAGGTTTGGTCAGGAGACAGTCAGTTCAATGGTGAGTCAAGTCTTGTGAAGGAGCGCACTCAGAATGAGGATTAATTTTGTTGATTTGGGTGTAGTCCCCATCAGCTCAAAGCTCATTCAGGTTTTGGCCATGGTTAACTGAGCTTTATATCACTTACAGGAAGATCAAGCTGGAGATGAATAAAATAATCAGTGCTTGAGATCTTCCCTGAGAGGAAATATCAGTCCCTATCCCTATAAGTTTTCTTCAACCATCTCCTGTGGGTCCCAGAGACATATTAAACTTGATTTATTTCAGCTCTTTGAAACAGTTTTGCTGAATTTCCTCAGTTAAACAGCGGCTCTGGCCTGTGAGTGAATAGTATAATTCTTCCTGCTGCTAGCCCATGTGCTGTTGGAAGGGATGTTTGTGTGGGTGATGGGTGCAGACACTGGTGCATCCACACTTCAACCACGGTGTTGGTGTGGGAACCTGTCGGAGTGCTGTTGATTCTGCCTTTGTGTATTTGTCTTTGTTCTCGTCTTATTCAGCGACTTTGCTAGAGCCAGTACTGTGATCACTATCTTTGCTCCATTCCCTTCGATCAGCTGGATGTGGAGTAACTTCATTGACCAATTTAAAGTTTCAATGAATTCCTGGTATTTAGTGGACCTTCTTTGGTACTTTTCTCCTGTCTTCAATTCCTTCAATTCCATTTCAGGCAACTGTCTCTCTACCACTATCATGTACAAGCTCAGAGACTGCCATATCTATCATTCTCCCCACCCCATCTCCATTCCTTTGGCCTGTTGACAGTACTGTCCATGCTAGTGCTATGGAAATATTTACAAACCCTTCCTTACTCCCGGATCCTTGTTTGTATTGTTGACAATGAAGGTTATCTAAGATTACAAAGAGACATTGGTCAATGGGAACAACAGGCTGAGTGGTGGCAGATGGAGTTTATTGTATTTTTGTAAAATAAGCAACCTCAGGACTTGGACAGTTAATGGGAAGGCCCCAGGTAGCTTTGTCGACCGGAGGCACTGAGGGATTCAGGTACATTATTCCTTTAAAGTAGGGTCACAGGTAGACAGGTGGTTAACACGATGGTTAACATGCTTGCTCTCATTGCTCAGACCATTGAGTGTAAGAGTTGCGACATCATGTTGAGATTGTGCAGAACATTGGTGAGGCCACTTTTGGAGTACTGTGTATAGTTCAAGTCATACTGCTGTATGAAGGATGTTATTAAACTGGACAGGGTTCAGAAACGATTTAACAGGATTGTGTCAGAAGTGGAGGGTTTGAGTTAGAAGAACAGGCAGGATAGGCTGGGACTGTTTTGACTGTTCTGTAGGAGATTGAGAGGTGACCTTCTGGAGATATATGAAATGATGAGGGGCATAGACAAGGTGAATAACAAATGTTTAGTCACCAGTGCGTTGGAGTTCTAAACTAGGTGCTGTAATTTTGAGATGAGAGAAGAAGCTGTTAAAAGGGACTTAAGAGGCTTTTCTAAACAAATACAGAGAGCAGTTCACGTGTGGAACGAGCTTCCTTCGGAAGTGGTGGATGTGGTCACAATTTCAACGTTTAAAAGACATTTGGATAAGTAGACGAATAGGAAAGGTATGGGTCAAATGCAGGCAAGTGGGATGACTTTAGTTGGGAACATGGTCAGCGTAGACTAGTTGGACTAAAGGGTCTGTTTTCATGCTGCATGATCGATAACTCAGTGTGAGAAATAACAAGCTATCGTTTTTTATTCTGTCCAATATGTCACTCAGTTAAATACTTTAGTGTAAGCCATACTGTGACGTAGTGTTAGCTGTTATTTTACATGTTACCCAGGAGTTTTCAATAACAGGAGTTTATTGTGATGGTTCAATAAGTTTAAATATCCTGTTATATAATGAATGATATCCTCAAGCGTTAGCCACAATCAAAGTGCCTGCATTAATTTCAAGCCAAATTATTGCTGCATTTTGGGATAATTTCTGAAAGTTCCGTGATTCCATAGATCCTCAGACACAAAAACCTAATGACCAGTCAATGATGATAATGGGGTTTTTATCAACCAGTGTTTGTGGAAACCAGCAGAAATATGGACTTGTGGAAATCTCCCTAGTTATTCCATACATGTCTGCCAAATAGGATGTAACTCTAATAGGTCTGCAAGGAGTCTTTAAATTGTCAGATTTCATTATTCAAATATAATTGAGAACAATTCTATTAAACAATTCTTTGAAAAGTCCTTTCCCTAATTTTCTGAGTCAAAGTCTGTTTGACCACATAGTTTATATAACACTTAATTTCATTCATGTACAGTTTATTGAAACTGTAATATGAGACATATTGCTATTTTATTTGAACTGCATTGATTCTTGAAATCCTTAGCATGTCCGTGTATTGTTATATTATGCAAATAAAATGTTTGATCAAGATTTCATGATGAATTTCTCCTAAAATCTGGGAGGAATTACAGCATTTACAACAATTGTTTCTGAAGGTTACATTCCCAACCCGGCCAGGTCATGGTACCATGACCCCACTGCTTCTTTGATAAAGCTTTGTGCCGCTGTCTTTATTCGGGTGAGGAAGAGGATGTTTTCTCATGATAGCGAAGTGTTAACTTAGCCAATGACATTTAACACTGGAACAACAGCTGCAGAAACCAACATTTCATTACCTCAACACTTGGCATTTGGGAGCATGATACTGCAATCCTTCACAATGAGTGCAGCAGTCACTTACATCGATGTGTTTGAGTGTGTCATAGAACTCACTGACATAAGATATTATTGCACAGTCATCAATCCATTAAGCTTCAAGACATTTAGAAATCCCAATGTGGACCCAGCTAGTGCTTGGATCTGAGGCTCAAACAGATAAAGCCATGTTCTCAGGAAATCCGTTTATCAGTTTCACTTGCTGTGTTCTCAATTTGTTCTTTAACCTTCTCCTTCACCCAATCACTTTGCAGATTTTTGATAAAGAAATTTATCCTAAAACTCCTCCAAGAGCCGACCTGTCACTGGGAAGGAGATACAAACAACGAAATGGAGAAATCACCCAAATTGCCCATCGTCCTTGCTATGGGCTTCACTGAGGAGCTTTGGGTTGTCCCTGGGAACTGGGGTGAGGAATTTTAGCAGAGCAGCTGCAAACTCTTTGAGGGTGAGATGTGGGAATGTGTAAACGACACTGCAGACAGAATCATCTCTCTCCAAAAGTTCCATCATGAACCTAGACAGGAACTGGTGGGGGTGAGGGTGGGGGGGGGGGCGGTGATGGAGGTTGTAGTGGATCAAATATCCTTTCCTAAACACCATGTTCTTCTCAGAGACTCCTGTGAAGGTCATCTCACCAAGCTTCAGTAACACATCATGGGGATCTTCAATCTCTCGGCCATGGTTTTGCAGAATGTGATAAATATAGTAGGAATGGAGCTGGGTGATGGTCCTGGGAACTTTCTACTGTTTCCTGTCTTTTTCTGTGAAACAGGGACCCAGTGACAGACGGAGGATCCAGCAGTATGAAGGGTTGTAGCACATGGCGTACAGGATCTCGTTCTCTTCCACGTGTTTGAAAACAGCTGCTGCCGCCGTCTGATCCTCAAAAAACCTTTTGAAATATTCCTTCCGCTCATCACCAACAAATCTTAGGATTTCAGCCCAGACACTAATCCCAGTCTTTTCCAGTCAATGGAATGCAGTGGGATGGTCGGACACCAGCAGTGAACATTCTGGGAGCAGCTTGTGCTGGATTAAACTGTACACAATATCAGACACTTCACACCAGCATTCAGGATCCGTGCACATGAACTGAGGTTCTGTATTTCTCCGACTGTCAGAAAAATCAATACTGTCTTTGGATTCATCCAAACCATCGATTGTAAACAGCAAACCCTCTGGATTCTTACAGTGCTCTCCCACAATATTCCCGAAGTAAGGATACTGATTCAGTATCCGGTCCCTCAGGTTTATACTGCAGTTAATAGCGTTCAAATCCTGGAATTTAATACTGAAAACAAATTGAAATTCTGGGTATATTTTCCCAGTTGCCCAGTCATAAACAACCTTTTGTACCATTATTGTTTTTCCAATCGCTGGGTCTCTAGTCACTGCGACCGTACTCCCAGATTTGGAATTTCTCTGAGGGATAAAAACTGCTTTGGAACAACTGATGTGTTTGTATTTTTCCAGGTCTGTCCGGAGATGTCTGTCTCTCCACTCTTCAGATTGCGGCCTCTTGCCAGCAGTTCATCTTCTATAGATGTCTGATCTCATACAATAGAGATGAGCGGTTACTCAGTGTATTGATCAGCCAGCTAGAACCTGTTCAACGTCTCATTCATTAGGGCAGTGTTCACTCAATTTCTCAGTTTGTACCTGGAGCATCTCCTTGTGTTTCTGCTGAACACCATCAAACCCGGAACAGAGAGAAAGCACTTCTCAATGTTAGCTGTATTGTCAATTACAACAATTTCTCAAAACCATTTCATGATTTAACATTTACTATCGAGTTAATTGTTGCATGTTTTATTTACAGCTTCAATCAACTTGTGTGGAGCAAGTGAACCTGTCAACACAAACACCTGAAAATGGACAATGATCAAGAAATGTTGTAATAATCTGATCCTTTTACTTGGTACTCAACATGAAGATTTTAACGTTGGTGATATGCTCTCTTAGATCTTTAATATTAACAACCCATCCTATATTCCAGGCATCTCATTCTAAATCGACACATGGCCCTAACAATGCCATAGTAGATATGAACAAGGAACCAACTGGTCCCTTAAAGTGTACTGCTATTTAGTAAGATCATGTCTGAGTCATTGTCAGGTTGTCAAGCTGTGACCAGAAGGATCAATGCCTGGGCCCTGCTGTGGGGAACGACTGTAATATTTCCAAATTTGCAGGTGATGTAAAACTTTGTGGGATTGCAAATATTGAGGAGGATGCTAAGAGGCTTCATATGGATTTGGATGGACTGAACGTGTGAGAACCGCGTGGGAGATGAAACAGAATGTGAATAAATACGCGATTATCTCCTTTGCTTGGAGGCTTGACACTGCAGAGCATTTCGTACATGGTAAAAGGGAGAAAATTTTGGGGTCCCGAAAGGACCTGGATATTACTGTTCACAAGGCACTGAACGTTAGCATGCAGGTTCAGAAAGCAATTCAGAAGGCAAAGTGTATGTTAGCTGTTGGGAATTTTGTTTATATAGGCATATCTCACCTGCAGTATCTCTCCTCAATGAGAGATTATGAAGACTGGACATGTTTTCTCTTGAGATCAGATGAATGAACAATGTTCTCAGTAAATTTCAACAGTCTTATGATGGGAAAGACAGTGTAGATGTAGCAAGCATCCACCACCTGCAAGGCACAAGTCACGAATGTGATGAAACATCCTCCAGCTTTGCCTGGATGAGCAACACTCAAAAAGCTTGACATCTGACAGATCGAATCATCATCCTATTTTGTATCCCATCCACCACCTTCAAAATTCACTCCCTTCACAAACAACATCCAATGACAGGAATCACTGCAATAATTTATCAAGGCTCCTTAGATCGTACCTTCCAAAACTGTAACCTCGATCATGGTGAAGGACAAGGGCATGAGATACATGGAATCATCTGCAAGATACCCACCATGAAGACTTGGATTGAGATTGCTGTCCTTCACTGTTGCTTTGTCAAATTAGTGGTTGGCGACAAGGAGCGGTCCCCATCAAGCAGCTGCTTTCTTTAGAGACTGAGAAGATGGACAAACACCAGGAAGAAGAACTACCCAACACGTGAACAGAAGACTGCTGTCACAAACTACACAGATTAATGTGCCTGTATGTTCTCTGAGAGCAGTAAACTACTCTCAGCTGGCACAGATCACATATTTTTCCTCTACGCATCATAACTGAACAGTATCTATGTCATGAACATAAAAAGCTAACTTAAAAAGACTTATCAGTTCTCAGTTGCTTCATGACTCTTAAACTTTCCTTTACCTCCCCTTCACTGAGGATGAAGGACCAGCCCTCAGTAAAGGTCTCATCTTCATCCCACTACGTTCCCATGCAAACAACTTCCATATGCATTGTGATATCAAACTTTCCTTCTCCCACCTCCGTCCTTACTTTGTCAACCGTGATTCCTGCCCACACTCTGAGAACGCAATCCACTTAGACACCCCGTCCTGATCTGTTATCCAACCCCTCAACCTTTATCTCCAACTGCTGCTGTGACATTGACCGCCTCAGCCTGTCCATCCCCCTCACCCACTCCAACCTCTCACCCTCCAAAAACGCAGCCCTCGACTACCTCACCTCCACTCTAACCGCACAATCAAACCAGCGGAAAGGGAGACGGGGTGCAGTGGTTGTTTGTCAAACTAACCTCCACACTACTGAAGCTAGGTGCCAACTCGAGAACACCTCCTCCTACTGCCACATCGACCATCACCTCACCTTCCATCACCAAACAAATATCTCCAAGGCCATCCACAATCTCATCACTTCAGGGGATTTCCCAAACAGAGCCTCCAGCCTCATAGTCCAGGAGCCCTGCACCACCAGGTCTACCTCCTGCCCAAGGTCTACAAACCTGACTGCCCCATTTAACCCATCATCTCCACTTGCTCCTGACCCGCCGAACTTATCTCCTCACATCTCAACACCATCCTGTTCCCCTTTGATCCAGAAACTCCCCACATACATTCGGGGCACACCCACGCTGTCCACCTCCTTCATGACTTTCGGTTCCCCTGCCCCCCATGGACATCTAGTCCCTTGTACACATCCATACACCAAACTCTTCGTTTCTTCCTCTCCTCCTGACTCATTCAGTACCCCTCCCCTGACACACTCATTCACTTGGTGGAACTAGTCCTCACTCTCAATAACTTTTCCTTCGAATCCTCCCTCTTCCTTCATACCATGGTCACCTGCATGACCCCAACTGTGCCTGCCTCTTCATTGAATGCCTGGAACAGTCCATCTTCTGCAGCTACACCGGCACCGTTCCCCACCTTTTCCCTCACTACATTGAACACTGTACCAGCACCACACTGTGCTCCCGCAAGAAGGTTGAACAGTTCATCAGCTTCACTAACACCTTTTACCGTGACGTGGACCATCTCGGACAACTCCCTCCCTTTCCTGGACCTCTCTGTCTCCATCTCTGGTGACCGACTCAACACAGACTCTATTCCAAACCCACCGACTCCCACAGCTATCTGGATTACACCTCTTCCCTACCCCACCCCCGTAAAAACAGGACTCTTTGCTCCCAATTCTTCTGCCTCTGCTGTATCTGTTCATAGGAGGAGCAATTTCACTCCAGGGTATCCCAGATGGCCTCCTATTTCAAGGAATGCTTTCGGCCCTACCACATGATCAACCATGCTTTCCAGCAAATCTCCTCCATTTACTGAACCTCTGCCATTGAACCAGACCTCTCCAACTGGAACAAGGATAGAACCCCTCTGGCCCTCACCTTCAACCCCACTGATCCGCGGATACAACGCATCACTCTCCACCATTTCTGCCACTTACAGTCAGACCCCACTACCAGACACATATTTCCCTCCCCACCCCATCAACATTTTGCAGACACCATTCTCCCCGCGACTCCTTTGATCTGTTCACGTTCTCAACAAACACATTCTCCACACCTGGCACCTTCCATTCCCTCTACAAGGTATGTACGACCTGTGCTCACACCTCCCCACTCATTCCCATCCAAGCCCTCAAAGGATCTTTTCACATCCAGCAGCGATTTTCCTGCATATTCAAACACCATATCTACTGTGTCCATTGGTCTCAATATGGTCTCCTCAACATCTGTGAGACAGGACGCCAACACCTGGAAAGTTTCAGGGAACATGCTCCCAACAACCCCACCGCCCTGTGGGCGACCACTTCAACTCTCCTACCCATTCCACCAAGGACCAGCCATCTGACGCCAGGACGACGAACACCTCATCTTCTTCAGTGGGACCCTTCAACCACACAGCATCAACATCGACTTCACTAGTTTCTAATCTCCTCTCTCAACGCCTCATCCCAGATCCAACTTTGCAACTCAGCACTGCCCCCTTCACCTGTCCGACCTGTCCATCTTCCTTCCCACCTATCTGCTCCCCCTCTGCTCCGACCAATCACTGTCAGCCCCAACATGCACCTACCTATCGCCTTCCCAGCTACCTTCCCCCCACTATCATCCCGACCCTCCTATTTATCTCTCAGTCCCCTTTCCCCACCTCCCATATTCTTGATGAAGGGCTTATGCCCGAAACGTCAACCCTCCTGCTCCTTTGATTCTGTCTGACTTGCTGTATTTTTAAATTTCATCTGCTACACCTCAGCCAGTTGGCCCATCTGATTAAGATCCCGTTGTACTTGGTGGTAACCTTCTTCGCTGTCCACTACGCCTCCAATGTTGATGTCATCTGCAATATTAACAACTATATATCCTATGTTCACATCTAAATCATTTATATAAATGGCAAAAACTCGTGGACCCAGCGCCAATCCTTGTGGCATCCCGCTGATCACAGACCTCCAGTCTGAAAGGCAACCCTCCATCACCACCCTCTGTCTCCTCCTTTTAAGCCAGTTCTGCATCCAAATGGCCATTTCTCTATGTGATCTCATCTTGCGAACCAATCTTCATTGGATCATTCCAATTTCGGTTTGGGTTTGTAGGCAGTGAGTATTCGGTGTGAGTGTCTTTTGTTCTGGGTCTTTGATTCGGTTGGTTTAAATAGTGCTTGGTGCTTGGTTCAATAGTGGGAATTTCAGTCACTAAGAGCTTTCTGAGGGTGGGCGAAGTGATTTGGAGGTTTTACAAAAGTAAGGCAAAGCTGTTGGAACAGGCAGATAAGGTTGCGTTGAGTTTAGTTCCATCTGCGAGAAAAGGAAGATAATTCCAGCAACTGCTCGGCATTTACATTTGCTGAAAATGTTTTTGGAATCTCTGGAAATGGCTGGAATTCAATTGGAGGTGAGGCAGCTTGAACATGGCAAAAAGGAAAACGTTTAAATTACGATTAAAAGCAGATGAAAGAGAAAAAGAACAAGGTGCTCTCGCAGAAAAAAAAGCAAAAGGAAAGGAAGAGCCAAGCAGAACAAAAAGAAAAGGGCAGAATGACTTTAGCAGAACAAAACGGAAAAGAGAGAGAAGAAAGGGAAAAAGAGAGAACGTTTGACCTACGGAAACTGGCACTTAAACAGGAAAGTTGGTTTAAAATGATGGAGGTGAATATAGAATGTAGGCTTAGTGAGAATGTGCAAAACCATCGCAGCCAAGGGCTGGTGGAGATCTGTTTAAATATATCCAAGCATTGCCTTAAGCAGAGGAGAAGGATGTGATAGCCTTTTTCCTCTCATTTGAGAAAGTGGCTAAAGAAATGAAGTGACCAGTGACCATGTGTGTTTTGTTGATCCGAACAAAGCTGGAATGTAGAGTTAGTGAGGTATTTGCCTCACTGTCAGAGGAGGTATCTGGGGAATATGAGGAGGTGAAGAAAGCCATGTTAAGTGTACCTGAGCTGGTGCCAGACGTCTACAGACAAGATTTCAGGAATCTAAGAAGGGACCCTGGTCAAAGATACATTGCGTTTGAAAGGATCAAACAAAGCAATTTTGATAGGTCAATAAGGACATTAAAAATATAGCAAAACTACGAAATTCTGTGACAATTATTTTAGAGAGTTTAAAAAATTCATTTCCTGACGGAGTGAGAGCTCATGTGGAAGAGCAGAGAGTGAATTCGACAAGATTAGCAACTGAAATGGCTGATAATTATGAGTTGGTACATAAGTCAAAGTTTGGCTTCCAACATTAATTTCAATCCAGGAGAGATAGAAATTAGGGAAAGAGAAATCCTCATGTAGTAAAGGAATATTGGATCTTGGTGTAGATCATAAAGATAGGTTACCACATAGTAAAATGCAAATTCTTGAAGGGGAAAGAGAAGTTAAAAAGCTCCGGTGTTTTCACTGTAATAAAGTAGACCACATGAAATCACAGTGTTGGTGGGTTAGGATAAGCACTGGGAAGGTGGATGTTTTGGACAACAGGGTAAGCCAGTGAATTTTGTTGGAGTGGCAATAAAAAGCACATTGGAAGCTAAAAATCTGCACCAGCATGTACAATCAGAGGTTGGTTATGGTGAATGTGCCAGATCTGAACCCATTTACTTGCAAAGGTAAAGTTTACTCGCATAGCTCAGGAGCAGCAGGTAAAGAGGTTAGAGTATTAAGAGATACAGGGCCATGTCAATCTTTGATGTTGAGAGATGAGAAGTTGTGTAACTCAGAACGACTATTGCCAGACAAAATGCTAATAATTGGAATTCAGTTATGTCGAGTGAGGCCAGCGTGTCCAGTGGAAAGTGGAGAATTGGTGATAGGAGGAGTGGAAGGACTCTCGGCACCAGCAATATAATTTGTCCTTGCTAACGATATAGCTGGGTCACAGGTAAGAGTGATGCCTACTGTGGTTGAAAGGCCAGTGTGAAATCAGGCTTCTGAGGTATTGCAGGAAGTATATCCTGGGATTTTTCCTGATAGTGTGGTAACAAGATCATAAACTCACCAGCTGAAACAAGAGGAGAAATGACAGAATACCGATAAGGGGATTGAAGTAGAATTATCAGAGATAGTGTATGATCAAATGGTTTAGACAAAACAGTTTATTGGGGAGTTGCCTACACTACACTTCCTGGGATTGAATGGGTTTTGCCCGAAGTTTATACTGTATTTTAGCAGTTGTCTAAGTTATTGAATTACTGCAGAAATGCAGGAAGTTTCAGTGGAAGACAAACTGTCAGAAAGAATTTGACAGCCTGAAACCTGTGTCAATCACTTCCCCAGTATTAGCCACACATAATTACGCAAAGCCATTCAAGGTGGCTTTTGATGTGAGTGATGTGGGTGTTAGTGCTGTACTCTTACAAGAAGACGACGGGAAGATAGAAAGACCTGTCGATATTTCTCCAGGAAGCTGAACATTCATCAAAAGAAGTATTCAACAACTGAGAAGGAGACTTTGAGCTTGGTGTTGGCATTACAACATTTCAACACGTATGTTGCCAGCAATGTGTCTGAGACAAGCATATATATTGATCATAACCCATTAAACGTTTTAGAGAAATTTAAGGACACAAATTAAAGGACTAAACTTGTTATTGGTGCTTGTTATTGCAGCCATTCAATTTGAAAATTATTAATGTGTCAGGATGAGAAAACGTAATTGCCGACACACTGTTGAGACATGAAGGCGTTCAATGGCAGCAAGAAACAGACTGAAATAGAATGTAGCAGGGCATATTTGCATAGATCTCGTCAACATCATGTAGTGTACTAACAGAGTAAGACAAAGTGGTTTAAAATGAAGCCATTTTCGTATTGGAGCTGTGACGATGCTGTCACTTTGAAAAGGTTATTTTGTATTTTGTTTTTTTTTGCAAGAGTGGTCGTAAAAGCAAAGGTGCCAATATGTCTGGGCTGGAGCCTAGTTTAAGAACAGCAGGGAGCTCTCCCAGTTCTGTTTTTTTCGAGGTTCTTTTAATTGTAACAGTAAGAAGCTGCGTGCAATAGCAGAAAGGTTCAAGCTTCAGTATTTTGTTCCTGACTGGCTTTCTCTCCGAAATCTCTCTTGTCTGTAAGAACATGTGTTTGAATTTACCCTTTGCCAAAGGATGTGCTTATGGGATGTTGCACAAATTGGAACAACTCCTTCATTAAGTTGCTGCATCCAGTTGGATGGTTTTTAAATAGTTAAGTTATTCGAAATTCTGTTTTCCTTTGTTCATGTTGCAACTGTCGTGTTTAATTAAATACTGTTTTTCTTCAAGCCGAGTGGTTTGACCGGCTGCATCACACCTGGAATATCTACTTCACATGTCCAATTAAAATGAGCACAAGTAAGGGTCTGGGCTACCTTCTTGGAATATTTTGAGGGAGTCTGGCCTGGTCCATAACAACCTGCTGTTGTGGTTAAATGAGGATTCCCAGAAGTATGGTCCGACTATACCCATGAGGGTTAGTGGCAATATATAATCCCTCCATACGGGCCATCAAAAGCCTGTGCCATTTTTCAGTGGATAATGGAGACACCCGCCCCTTCTGTAGTTGTGACATCTAGTTATTTATTGATAAAGTTTTATTGAGCACAATGAACAAATTCCTCCCCATCCAAGCTCTTAATACTGTGGTAATCCCAGTCTATGTCTATAAAGTTAAATTGTCAGACTATTACAACATGACTCTTCTTACAGCTGTCTGCAATCTCCCTATATATTTACTCTTTAGTCTCCCATAGACTATTGGGGTGGGGGGTGCTTTAGTACAATCCCCACAATGTGATCACCACTTTCTTTTGTTTCAGTTCGACACAACTATCTTCACTGTTTCGTCAACAGAGCAAGTAAAGGTAGCATTTATCTTTCCCTATAGGGCATTAGTGAACCAATTGGGTTGTTACAGCAATTGATGATAGTTTCCTGGTTGACATTAGAGTAATAATTCCGTATATTTATTAAGTTCATGATAGGATTTGTCATGATAGGATTTGTCCTGGATCCACAATTATACTTCTAAAATATCTTGATATGGAACTGATTCAGTGTCTGGTTTCCTGACTCATTTAAGAACCCAAGATAACATAACTGTTCCAATTACCCAATAAACCTTAATTTGCTCATTTATCACTTAGTGAAATATTAATTTGTCTCTGTTTGGTCCTTAGAAAATGGGAATACAGACACACGAAGTGAGATTGGTCAATAAAATTGACTTGAAATCACTAATAAATTTTGAGACCGTCCAGTTTGCTTGTGATGGAGATGGGCTAGCACATTTGCTCTGTGAGAAGATTGAAGGAACTATGGATGAGCAGAGTCAATTGTATCTCGAAGCAAAGGAAGGTATTCCTGAAAAAAGATCTAAAGATTATTTATAGGTGTCTTGTGTGTGTGTATGCTCGCGTTTGTAGACCTCAGTAAGGTCAACCCTCAGTCTTTCATTCTCCTGGGAAGAAGAGTCCCAGCCTATTTAACCTCTCCTTATAATGCCAACCATCCAGACAAGCCAACATGCTAGTAAATCGTTTCTGCACTCTTTCCACTTTAATAATATCCTTCATATAGTAAGGCGACCAGAACTGCATGCAGCATTCCAAATGTGGCCTCACCAATATCTTGTACAGCTGCAACAAGACATCCCAATCCCAATAGCTAATGCTCTGAATGATGAAAAAAACTCTTTGTTCTGTCACACTCCCAGGACCCTACCATTGTCTATGTAAGTCCTGCCAAAATGCAACACCTTCCATTTATTTAAATTAATCTCAATCTGCCACTCCTCAGCCCAATGGCCCGGTTGTTGAAGATCTCTCTACATTTCCAGATAACCTTCTTCACTGCCTACTGTACCATCAATCTTGGTGCCATCCACAAACCTACTAATGTTATCTCTGAAATTCCTATCCAATTCATTGATATAAATGATAAATAACAGTGGACCCAGAATCTGTGGTACACTGCTGGTCACAGGCCTCCAGTTTGAAGCACACTCATCTCCCACCATCCTCTGCCATCTATCATCAATCCAATTTTGGATCCAATTGGCTAGCTCTCCTGGATCCTGTGAGATTTAGAGTATAGTGCTGGAAAAGCACAGCAGGTCAGGCAGCATTCAAGGAGCAGGAGTTTCGACGTTTTGGGCATTAGCCCTACATAATTCCTGATGAAGGGCTTATGCCTGAAACATAAACTCTCCTACTCCTCGGCTGCTGCCTGACCTGCTGTGCTTTTCCAGCACTATGTTCTCGACTTTGATCTCCAGCATCTGCAGTCCTCACTTTCTCCCCGTGAGATTTAACCTTACTCAATAACCTACCCATAAGATACTTTGTCAAAGATCTTGCTAAAGTATATGTGGACAATGGCTATCGCACTGCCCTCATCTACCTTCTTGGTTCCCATTTCAAAAAACTGAATCAATCAGGACTTTTTTTGGGTCATTGTTAGAGAATTGTGTGCAGTTCTGATCACTGCACCAGAGGATGGATGTGATTGGACTGGATGAGATACAAAGGAGATTCACCAGAAATGTTACTGGGGGTGTCGTAATGCAACTGTGAAGAGGGTGGCTCATTAGCTCATGCTCATTTCCTTAGAGCAGGAATCGGGGTATAGAATACCAGGAAGGACATGGACAGTGCAGATATAAAGTAGTTGTTTGCCTTCTGTCGAAGGGCCAATAACAAGGCGGGATAATATTAAGCTGAAAGACTTAGGGGGAACATGAGGAAAACTCTTCTCACCTCGAGGATGGAAGGAGACTGCAAGGTAGTTGAGACGGGAAACCTCACAACCTTGAAACAATACTTGATGAGCATTTGAAATGTCACAAACCTGAAGGCTGTCGGCCAAATGCTGGAAATGTAGACTCAGTATAATTTTAGTGGGACAAACATGATGGGCCGCCCAGAGTTTTTTGTTCTATGTGATTCGGTCACTCTATAATTCTGAAGGGAAGGTTCTGAATTGGTTTCTTTTCTCATATTTGTTTGAGTATAAGTTCCAGCTGTTACTGTGATCAGTATCAACTTCAAGTTTTGTATTAGAGCACTCGTTCACAGATAGAATTTCCGAAATGAGATGGAAAACTGAATGAACAAGAACAGCAGCGGGATAAAAGTGTGCAGTAGAATAGCTCTCAAGGAGCTCGACAGCATGAGGTATTGAATGACTGAATAAATTCAGCAAAATGAAGGGCTTCACAGAAAAGAATATCAGAAGATACTTTGATATTTATGGTGTTGGTAGTATGTGAAATAATACAATTATTGTCGTTTGAAGATACAATGAAATTAACTTTGATGCCTGATAGGTTCAGATTAATCCAGTCTTTGGGGTATTACATTACAGAGGAAAATCTCAATGGCATCACATCACTAAAATAAACCTGTTGTCATAATTTGTTTGTTCAAAATGATAAAAAAGATTTCTAAGTGGAGATGCCATGCAGTATATAAAAACACATCACTTGAACTGTGTCAGTTCCAATTTCAAGAGAATTCTCCCGTTCCGACAGATTGCAAGCAGCAGGGAGAGGTTGTTTTACAAACAACAAAATGCATCTTCCAATACAAAAGGTGGCCAAACTACACTACACCATCCTTGCTGTTGTTGGTATTCCTGGTAAGTCTTGCGAAAACTTAAGTTATATACATCTCTGCATTAAATCAGACATTCCACTCTATGACACTTAATCATTTTATTTCTATTCAGCGAGGCAAATACTGATGCCAGATGCCAGTATCTTCACAAAATATTTGTTTGCTTCGGAGGTTCCTCATTAATGAGCAGCGTTGTCTGTTTCTCAATACTGTGCAGAAACGGTGTGCCCTGAGGCCAGACTGATGGGGCTTGGCTGAGCACCGTCCCTGGCTGGTCCAGAAAGTGTTTCTCAAGACCTCTCTCTCTCTCTGGGAGTTCAAAGCCTCACATTGGTCAGCTGGGTTTTGTAACAACCCACCTCTTAGTGACACCTGCTGTTACCCATTTCTTGATGTGAAGGGACTGTGTTAGTGGATCTTGATCAGGCAGCTCACTCCAAATGGGAGCCAGAAACACCAGCTGGGCAGCAATCGAGTTGATCAAGTCATTACAGAGTGAGAAGTGAATGTCAGCACGGATAGCTCTCACCATCTTGTCTGTTTATTTCAGTCAGTGGATGTGTGGGGCATGATATTTGTGAGGAAAGGTCACTTGGACGGGTGTTGAGTGCAGGATTCCAATTATGATGCACAATGTTGAATCATGTGATTGTCAGAAAGACGAGTGAGTTGTGCTATTTGAAAAACGTTGGACAGTGCTGTGGTGTGGCGTGTATTCGGACAAACACTGAGATCTGGAGTTTCGTGGTAGCAGCTCTCCCATAGAGGATCAAACAACTTTGTCCAACAGGATGTTTCCCACGTTGCCCTTTATTGCTGTTACACTTTGATGTTCCTGGAAAAAAATACTGGGTCAATGTGAAGGGGCTGGCATGTACATTCGTTTGGGATTGTTGTTTAGTCTTTGTCTACCGGTTTGGATAAGTATTATTATTATTTTGATTATTGTTATGGTTATTTTGTTGGTACTGACAGATGAATCCTCTGGATATATTTTAAAGCTGATTCACTGTGAGGCCATAGTGTTACACCATGGAGTGCAGTACTCCGTCAACTTTGTGAAATCTCTGTTTTTCTACCTGGTCCACAGGGCTCAGAATAGTGGAGATTGGGTGGTACAATCAGATTTTTCACTGATGAAAGACAAATTGGTTTGTGGTGACTGATGGGCGATTTCGGATATTTGATATTGTTATGTTGCTCCGAGCGTCCAATTGGGATCAAGAACATCCGGCTATATGGACTGACAGTTAGCCCTGCTGTTGGGACCTTCAGTTGACCTGATGTTCAGGACTCAGAGACTTGGTGAGTTGGATGATATATCCGGGTCAGAAGTTGATTCATGTCCATCAGTAGCACACGGCTGAAATAATATGAATGATGATATGTATTATTGAATTCTTTGGTTGTGAAAAGGCATGTCTGTTTTACTGCCTGTTGACCCTGGTTTGCATGATGTTCTTTGCCCCATAACATGGGACATCATTGAACCGATTGTCACACGGGATGTCTGTCCAAACAGTGATTGTGGTTTACAGGTGGGGTGGTTTATTGGAGTTTAGATGCTGAGTAAACCCAGTCTGTTTTTGGCTATTGATAATTGGAAATTGCGTTGTCAGTGGGAGTGAGGTATTATTGAAGGGACTTGTTATTGCCAGCTCACACTTGGAATTTTATAAGTGTTTGCAGTAACGATAACACTGAGCTGTTCATTCCCACAGCACATTGTAAATGTCAGGGCTGCTGCATCAACACTGCTGACTGGGACATATCTAGCACAGGGTGTTTTAAATCAGGGGAGTTACACAGTGGATCAAACTCTTCGATGCAATAACGTCCCCTTTGTTCAATTCAAAAATAGTTCACTTGAGGGAAAATGTTATTGTTGAAGTGTTGGGTGGAGAAATATCAAATGAATTTCATGTGGTATCTGATAAGACTGTAAGATTGAGAGAACATGACTGACATAATGCCAGAGGTTAGTGCAGTACAGAAGACTGAGTCAACATCAATAACAACAAAAATAGATATTGCTGGAAAAGGTCAGGTGAACTGGCAGCATCTGTGAAAAGAAATCAGAGTTAATATTTCAGATCTAGTAACAGTATGCAATGAATTGCAAATGGGAACATCTTTGCAACTGGTTGTATATGCTTGGTGCTCAGTTTACAAAGTGAAATGTCCCAGTGGACATTAACAGATACGATATTTTTTACGACATTAAAATGGCAGATCAACAATATTAATTCAATGTTTCCAGAATTAGGCGCATTTCTCTTCTTTTAGTGTGATAATGATAAACGTACAGACTCGGCCAGGAGCCCAAACTCTGTCACTCGCTGCTTGTTTATTGTACCGTAACCTCTGACCTTCCAACACAGCCACATATTGCCTGACCTGCTGTGCCTTTCCAGCTCCACATTCTATCCACTCTGACTTCCAACATCTGCTGTCCTTACTATCTCCACATGTTAACTCTGTAATACACCAAAATCAGAATTCTTTACCTTGCATTTACAGAACGATTGATGATCTGTTCTTCAATCAGTTATTATTACAGTTACATTTTAATTCCTGAGAAGAAACCTTCAGTTCTTAAACATGTAAATCATGAACACATGTTCACAGTAAGGAACCCATGAAAAACTGAACGAAATGAGATTACAACTCTCTTTGGTTTCATTCTGACTGTAGGTGAAAATGGTTCGGGCTGTTGGAGCTCAGTCATCTCAGTCCATCTCTGCTGGAATCTGCATGGTTGTACCTTGACCCTAAAATATGCAGCTGCCTCATCAATGTCTTTCCCGTCAGCATAATTTCAAAATTAGAGATGGAGATGTAGCTTGGAATCCAGCATCTGCAGTTTCTGTCTCTATCAATAGTCTGGACCAACCATTGATGAGAAAATGACTTGGTCCCGCCACACAAGTGTTGTAGCCACGGGAGTATGTCAGATACTGTGATTACTGTGACAGTAAGCTCCCTGCCTGCCTCTCCAATCCACGTCTACAATCCAGAAAGCATAGCTCAGGGCTGGGATGGAATGTTCTCCATGTACTGGCTGAGTGCAATTCAAATGCAGCACTGAGTGTAACATTCACAAAGCTCCTCATTGTGCAGGACAAACAGCCGGTCGGGGTGATTAGCACACAGATCATTCAGTACTCATTCTCTTCATCAATGACTCCATGACCAGCAATACATATGCAAGGTTTGTGAATGTTTGTCGCTCAGGTTGAGGCTTAGGGTGTAGGTTTGCTCGCTGAGCTGTAGGTTTGATATGCAGACGTTTCATTACTTGGCTAGGTAATATCATCAGTGGCGACCTCCAAGTGAAACGAAGCTGTTGTCTCCTGCTTTCTATTTATATGTTTGTCCTGGATGGGGTTCCTGGGGTTTGTGGTGATGTCATTTCCTGTTCATTCTCTGAGGGAATGATAGATGGTATCTAGAACTATGTGTTTGTTTATGGCGTTGTGGTTGGAGTGCCAGTCTCCCTCGTAGCCATACACACGGAGGAAATAAACCACCATTTCTACGAGGACAACACATCTATCCTGGGACAGGCTAAGAAAAGACATGCCAGAGAACTCCTAGAGGCCTGGCATCCAACCAGGATCTCTATTCATAGCGAGATGGGTTTGGGAGTATGGGCCTGGACACAGGCAGGAAGCTTCACTTAATCCCTTATAAAATGTGTGATTTCTAAATCAGTAAGTTGCAATGAACAATGCAGCATGGATTCATGTCTTATTTGGGTGGAGGCTGTGATGTACGATGTTGGACATGTGGGGGAGTCCGTGTCAATTGTTGCAGGGTTCATAATTTCGGTATGCATGCAGCTTGGAACATGGTGGTTGGATTCACTGCTGAATACTTCCATGGTACGGATTGTCAGGATGTTTAATACTGTCCATGAGGGAGGGACTCAATGCCTGATCATTTGTTCATCCACATTGTGGACAGCATAATTCAATGCCCTGTACTGCCGTTCATACAGTGTGGATATACAATTCTGGGGGCAATATGAGCTGTAGAGTCTGCAAAACCTAAGACTAAAATTTTGCGGGTTTCGAGAAGATTTGTCACTCAGGTTATGGTTCTTGATGTCGTAGCTGTGGTAGCCTACAAACCCACCAACACATTAAAACAACAGCTAATGAACTTGAAAGGCTCTGTACAGACAACAAGAAAAGCTAATGGAATTTACAAAATACCAAGCAAAAACTGTACCAAACACTAATTGGACGAATAAGCAGAAAACTAGCCACCAGGATACATGAAAATAAACTAGCCACAAAATGACATGACCCTCATTCACTGGTATCCTTACATATAGATAAGGAAATACACCACTTCGACTTGGACGACACATCCATCCTAAGACAAGCCAAACAGAGACATGCACGAGAATTACAAGAAGAATAGCATTCCAACCAGAACTCTATCAGCAAATACATCGAGTTAGACCCCATCTACCACCCCTGAGAAAAAGAACAGGAAATGGCATCACCACAGGCAATGACATCACCACGTGAAATGATATCACTAACCCAAAGACATCCAAACATATAGAGAGAAAGCAGGAATCATCAACAGTGCTTCGCCTGGAGGCCCAGTGACGATGTTACCTACTAAGGTGACAAAACATCTGGAAATCAACCTTCCAGCTCAGCGAGCAAACCTGCATCCACAGAAATTTTGCAATCAATGTCCACGTTGCTGTCTCCCATTCTTTGTTTCACTGATTCAAGGTGTAATTGTGTGGATGCTATGGTCTCAAGGGAACCTCCAGCCAGTCTGAGTAACCTACAAAACAACTGAAGTCAACCACTACCAATCCCCCCAAAACAATGAGTACATGACTCTGTTTTTGTGAGCAATCTGCTGTCCATGTTCTTCCCTCTGTCTTTTAAAAGTGCAAATGGTTCATTTCAAGAGGGATTGCTGCTTTGGTTCAGATTCTTTAAAATTCATATGACATGGAGCAACAATTATTTTTGGTGCCATTATTTACGCCTGGGCTCAGGCATCAGAGAATCTTTGATCAGTAACTTCTAATCTGTTCATTCCTTTCTCTCTCTCCTACAGTCAGTCTCGTGGTAATAATAATCTTAGCTCAGCGGAAATGTGGCCTTTCTTCATGCACCACTCACTACCTTGTGGCCATGGCAACATCTGATCTACTGTTCGTTATTTTTGACGTTGTACTTCACAGATTTCCGTATTATTATTATCCACAGTGTCTCCTGGACATCATTCCTGTTTGTAGTGTTATCTATGCTCTGAGCCACTTGACCATTGATTGCTCTGTCTGGTTCACTGTTGTTTTTGCTTTTGATCGATTTATCGCCATTTGTTTTCATCATATGAAAGCTCAGTACTGTACAAAGAAAACTGCAAAGAGAGTTATAGCAACAATCTGCATTTTCTTTTCTTTAAAGAACATTCCCAAATACTTTCGATATAAACCTGAAAAGATTATCAACAATGTTCCATGGTATTGTGATACCAGGTCCAGTTATTTTCGTGACCGGTGGGAAGCTTTTAAATTCTTTGAACATTTTATAACACCAATGCTCCCATTCACTTTTATTCTCTTTCTCAACATTCTGACCGCCAGACACATCTTCGAGGCTATGAAGATGCGTAAGGGACTGAGGGCTCAGGGAAAAATAGAGAGTGACCCAGAGATAGAGAGCAGAAAGAATTCTGTGATTTTACTCTTTGCCATATCCGCCAGCTTCATACTTCTGTGGTTTCTGTTTATTTTAAAGTTCTTTGAAGCTGGTGATTCCTTGAGTTACTATGATTATCGTCTCTTTCGAGAAGTTGCATATATGCTGCGGAACCTAAGTTGCTGCACAAATGCACTTATCTATGTGGTGACCCAGAAAAAATTTAGAGACCAGTTAAAGTATGCCGTGAACTATTCAGTTATAAAAATAATGCAACTGGTGAATAAATCCAAGTAGCAGAGAGCCAACATCAGCTCAGCAGATAATGGTACGAGGAGTCCACGTGAGGCATGGTCAGAAGGAGAAGGAGGAGGAATACAATCGTGACAGCACTCATTTTCTAATGGACAAGGAAGGACTCCATCTGAGGAACAAAACAAAAGACACTGGAGGAGCAAAGCCAGTGTAAAGTGCTGTCAGCAAGGAGCAACAGTTATTGGAAATCTGAACAACAAAAGCAAAACCAAAAGAGGAGTTAGACATGCACAAAGATACATTCATCCCAAGCAATCAGTTCTCAGTGGGTGACATTGATACATGAATACATGAGCTGGAGGAAAGGATCATTGTTCACTCCAGGCCCAGAGAGGGAAATGGATCGACAGAGTCCTCTCCAATCTTCCTCACTGAATTCGTTCGTCCACCCATCTCGACAAAAGTAAAAACAGGGCAGTGTTATAAAGGGTAAATCGTGTTCTGTAAAAATTCTGTATCTTCTGATTGCAAACTTATTTTCAACAGTAATTTACTTCATTTCGATTAAATCTCTGATATCATTCTGTTTTGTTATTCTTTCCTGTCCATGAACCAGCTGATGGGTTGGAGGGGAAACCAAGCACAACCAGAGGGACTCCTGGACTCTCTCTTGGAACCTTCAAATGACCCAGGTCCCCATCAGATTTAAGATGATCCTTCAAATCTGCCCTTTTGTATCAGTTACTGTCACCTGACCTAATATCACCTTTGGTGGGTCATCATCATCTCTGTTTAATTTGTCATGATAAAGTTCTTTTTAAAATGTGTTTGGGGATTGTGTTGAGTTAAAGTGGACAGTGATGGTACTATCCTGGTGAGTACAGTTGCCTCCAAACAGGTGACCTGGATTTCATTCCCGGCAATCGTAAGTTACGATATAGACATTGATTAATCGGAAACCCCAAAGGCAAAAGGAATTTGATCAGGATAAGAATATATACAGTTTTTATTCCAAGACAATAAAATGCTAAGCAGGAGCAGGCAGAGAGCAGTCTGGATTAAACTACTTACCTACTACTTTGTCTCACACCGCCCTCCCTCTAGTCCCACAAAAATGACTCTGGCTATGCTTCACCTCTGGGGGAAGTTTGATGCAGCAAGAGGGAGCTGGGAGATGACTGGATGGGCTGGGACTTGGGTGGAGCAGGCGTCTTTGAGTGACAGACCTGGGGGTATTTCAAACAGGTTCTGGCAGCCACTGTCCCTTTCACCATGTGCACTGAGTAGGGAGTATCCGTGTGGTTCTGTTGGTTTCTGTGCATAAGGGTGTGGGGAGCATTTGAATCTCAATCCCAGTTTGATCCTTTAATGCCCGCCATTCCCTCCCTGAACCAGCCCCTCCTAAAGCAAGCCCCTGGAGCAAGGTCTGTACCCAGTGGGAAAGAGGAAGTATGAGAGACCATCGAGAGAGCTTGGACCAAACAGAATGGAGAATATCACAACTTTAATCTCGTCATGACTGTCATTAACTCCTGTTTATCTCTGAGTTTCCCTCTTTTCTCTCTATTTTCTCTCTCTTTTACATTCCACATATCTCTCTCTCACTCAATCTTTTTCTCTCTTAAATTCTCTCTCTCTTTCTTATTGACAGCCTTTCTTTTTGTCTTTTTCTCTCTTACTTCTTCTTACAACTTCATGGATTTTTCCCCACTCTCTTGCTTTCTTCCTTCACATTTCAATTTCTCTCTTTCTCTTTCTTTCTTTCCTTCCCTATTTCTGTCTTTCAATGCTGAAACTGCAGCCCTCCCGCCCCAATTTTACACACCCCACCTTGGCAATTCTGCAGTCTCACAAACTTAGTACCTCCCCCTTTCATGGCACCTGTCTAATTGCCCTCCCTGTGTGTCGTCATCTCCCATGAACCATCCATTCTGTAGTTCCTGCATTACACACTCACTGTGTATAAGAGACGCTCTGTGTCTCGATCCATCCACAACACTCTCCATGTCATGTCCCAGCCCCTGGGTTGTAGGACAAAGGGAGCATGTGCAGAGACTAAATTGTCATTTGACAGCCTGCTATAATGTCATAGAATCATACAGCATAGAAACAGACCGGTTGGGACAACCCATCCACACTAACCATCTTCCAAAACCAAACTGTCCCGCCTGCCTGTGCTTGGTTCGTATCCCTTCAAACCTGTCCTGTTCATGAACTTTTCCAAATGCGCATCTTAGAAAAGCAAATCCGGCCAGGACCTATTCACTTAATGGTTGCTGAACATAGAAATCTTGGAGATGGAAATGTGTTGCTGGAAAAGCGCAGCAGGTCAGGCAGCATCTAGGGAACAGGAGAATCGACGTTTCGGGCATTAGCCCTTCTTCATGGTCCTGAAGAAGGGCTAATGCCCGAAACGTCGATTCTCCTGTTCCCTAGATGCTGCCTGACCTGCTGTACTTTTCCAGCAACACATTTCCATCTCTGATCTCCAGCATCTGCAGACCTCACTTTCTCCTCATAGAAACCTTGGAGCTCAGGTTCACAGTTCCTTGAAAGTGGAGTCGAAAGTCGATAGGATAGTGACGAATGCATTTGGAATGCTTTCCTTTATCGGCCTGAGCATCGTGTATAGGAGTTAGAAGGTCATGTCCCGCCTGCTTAGGACATTGTTTCTGCTACTTTGAGATCCTGCATTCAATTCTGGTCTCCCTCCTAAAGGAAGAATATTGTGAAACCGGAAAAGGATTCAGAAAAGATTTACAAGGATGTTGCCAGGGGTGAAGGGTTTCAGCTATGGGGAAAGGCTGAATAGGCTGAGGTTGTTTTACCTGCATTGTCGAAGGTTGAGGGGTGTCCTTAAAGAGGTTTATAAAATCATGAGGGGCATGGATAGGATAAAACAAGAGGACATTGGCTTTAGGTGAGAAGGGAAAGATTTAAAAGAGACTTAAAGGGCAACTTTCCCACACAAAGGGTGGTGCTTTTATGGAATGAGCTGCCTGAGGAAGTGGTGGAGGCTGGTACAATTACAACATTTAAAAGGCATCTGGATGAGGATATGAATGCGAAGGGTTTAGAGGGATATGGGCCAAGTGCTGACAAATGGGACACGATTTACTTACGGTATCTGGTGGACATAGACAAATTGGACTGAAGGATCTGTTTTTGTGCTGTACATCTCTATGAATCTCTGCCTTTTAAATGTTGTAACTGTCCCTGCATACATCACTTTCTCTGGCAGTTCTTTCCAATATGCAAACCACTCTGTGTAAAAAGGTTGCCCCTCAGGTCCTTTTTAAATCTTTCTCCTCTCACCTTTAAATGTGACCCCTTGGTTTGATATTCCCCCACCAGATAGAAAAGACCTTGTCATTTATCTTCTCTATGCACCTCATGATTGTATAAACCCCAATAAGTTCAACCGCCCATCCCTAATGTTCCAGTGAGAAAAGTCCTAGCCTTCCGAGTCTATTTTTACATCTCAAACCCTCCATTCCCGGCAACATCTTGGTAAATCTTTACTGAGCCCTCTTAGGTTTAATCCTTCCTGTAACAGGGCAACCAGTATTGCACATATTAATCTAGAAGAGGTTTCACTAACATTCTGTAAAATCTCAGTATAACATCCCAAATGCTGTATTCAATGGTCTGAGCAATGAGGCCAAGCTTACTAAACGCCTTCTTAACAACCCTGTCTACTGAGAATACACATTTCAAAGAATGATGTACCTGAATCCCGAGGTCTTTCTGTTCTACAACACGACCCAGAGCCCTACCATTAAGTTCTATCCCTGTTGGCTTTACCAAAATGCAATCCTTCACACATTTACAAATTAAACTCCATCTGCTACTCCTCAGTCCATTGAACCAATTGATCAAGATCTCTTTGTAATCTGAGGTAATATTCTTCACTGAGCACTTCACCACCAATCATCCGTAAACTTACTAAACGTGCCTTATATATTCCCATCCAAATCATTTATATAAATGCCAAACAAAAGTGGATCCAGTACCGATCCCTGTGGAACACCGCTGGTCACAGGCCTCCTGTCCAAAATATATACCTCTGCCATCACTGTTTCCTGCCCTGAAGCCAATTTTGTATCCAATTAGCAAGCTCACCCTGAATCCCATGTGATCTCATTTTACTGATTTCCAAGTAAACAACAACAGATACAGACAGAGCCACAGACATTGATTCATTGGTTTTTAATTAATCAATTAATTAATTAATTCAAACTTCACTCCAGGATAAATTGTGTCCCATTGCAGACAGAGGTGGGTGCACAACAAAACACGCTGATACACATCAATATGACCAACAGCATTGTATCACTTTAAACCTAAGAAAAATGGACAGAGTCATTTCAAATGAAACAAATCCCAAAGTAACAGACAGCCCATTGCAGAGAAATACAGTCACAGAGAGACTCACAAATACAGAGACAAATATTAGTACAATGCCGAGACATTCTAACACAGACACTCACACAGACACAGACAGACAATTAGTTAGACAGATTCACAGAGACACAGACGCTGAAAAACACACACACAGACAGAAACACACGCACACAGTGTGCACAAACTGTGTCAATCAACTCATCTCCAGCTTTTACAGATGAAATGTGAATGAGAACGTTGAACAGTTGCGTAATGTCCCTCAACCTATTGTCAGGGAAGAAGTAAATCTGTTTAAAATCTCTTGGTCATTTGTACAATTAACAGGCTTGTACAACATATCCAGGTAATCACTGGCTGACCATCTGTGAAATGGACTGATTATAATGGAGAGTAGTTGTGCTCTCATTATTTAGGTAGAATACACTTACAGTGCAGCTTGCTCAGCACCACAGCCAAAAACAACCCCTGTCTCCATCACCGATGCTTCGGAGCAGCAGTGTGCACAACAGACAAGATTAACTGCAGAAATTCACCAAGTTGCCTTCCACAGCTGCTTCCAGACCCACGGCACTTTAGTCTAGACCACCAGGCACAGCAGATATACAGGAACACCACCACTTGAGAATTCCACATCAAGCCACTCATCACTCTGGCTTGGAAAAACATCTTGGTTCCACAATTGCCATTGTTTGAAAATCCTGTAACTCCCTCCCTTGGTACATTCATCTGCACCAAATCGTTGCAGCAGTTCAAAAACGATAACCCATCGTCATCTTCGCCACAGCAATTATGTTTGAGCAATAGGTCCCAGCCAGCAGTGACGCAAATACATTGATGCATCATTAAAAAAAAAGTAACAGAATGGTTTCACTCTGATTTCACATCACAGATGCTGCCAGAACTGCTGGGTTTTTCCAGTCAATTCTGTTTTTAATTCAGCCCGATTCAATTGATGATGATCACAGTTTAGTTAAATGAGTTTGGGAATACTGAGAAGCTCGTTGTCAGAGTGATGGTGGTATAGTGGTGAACATAGCTGCCTTCCTTGCAGTTGACCAGAGTTTGATCCCCAGTCATTGCAAGGTCGCAGCTTAAAAGCAATTTTCAAAGGAAAAATCTCAAGATAGGATTTATTGGTGATTTTTGTCTAAAAGTGCATAAATGTACCTAATGGATCCATCAGATTGCTGCTCGATCTTTCTGATGATGGTTTCTGGGAAATTGCAATGTGGAACCAGGCAGCGTTCTCAGCATCTCGGAGTCAAGAATGTTGTGCTGGAAAAGCACAGGACAGGCAGTATCCGAGGAGGAGGAAAATCGACATTTCGGACAAAAGCCCTTCATCAGGAGTGAGGTTGGGAGCCTCCAGGTTGGAGCGATAAAAGGAAGGGTGTGGGGCTGGGCGGAAAAGTAGCTGATAGTGTGAAAGGTGGATGGAGGTGGGGGTAATGGTGATAGAATGGAGGGGATGCTGGAGTGGATAGGTGGGAAGGAAGATAGATAGGTCATGACAGTGCTGAGCTAGAAGGTTGGATCTGGGGGAAGGTGGAGAGGGGAAATTAGGAAAATGGTGAAGTCCACATTGATGTCATTGGTTTGGCGGGTCCGAAGGTGGAAGATGACACGTTCTTCCTCCAGGTGTCGGGTGCTGAGGGAGCAGTGATGGAGGATGCCCAGGACCTGCATGTCCTCGGTAGAGTGGTAGGGCGAGTTGAAGTGTTTAGCCACAAAGCGGTGGGATCGTTTGGTGCGGGTGTCTTGGCGATGTTCTCTGAAGCTCTCTGCACGGAGGCGCTTTTGTCTCTCAATGTAGAGGAGACCACATCAGGAGCAACGGATACCGTAAATGACATGTGTGGAAGTGCAGGTGAAATTTTGATTGATGTGGAAGGGTTCTTTGGGGCCTTGGACGGAGGTGAGGGGACAGGTGTGGGCAAAGGTTTTGCAATTCCTGCCATTGCAAAGAACGTGCCAAGAGGGGAGGGTGTGTTGTTAGAAGGCGCAGACCTGACGAGACAGGTTTAGAGAAAGTGAGGACTGTAGGTTTTGGAGATCAGAGTCGAGAGTGTGGTGCTAGAAAAGCACAGCAGGTCGAGAAGCAAGAGAATCAACATTTAAAGCATAAATCCAGTTGAAGGCCTCTGCTTGAAACTTCGAATGTCCTGCTCCTCGGATGCTGCCTGACCTGCTGTGCTTTTCCAGTGCCACACTTTCCATCTTGTAAGCTTTCCTCTCCGCTGCTTCCTATTTCTTATTTAAATGTTGATGTCAGCACAGGGATTTTTTGAGCACGACAAATGAGATCCTGCTCCCATTGGGAATCTGAAATAATTACAGAAGCTGTTGGAATCACTGAACAATTCCAACATAGACTGCAGAGATGGGGAAAGAGGATGAACGTGTCAGAACCAGCCTCACAACAATCAGTGCTCCTGAGTTTTACACTTTATTATGAAATTTTCTCTGTTTCAACTCTTTCAGACTAATGCTCAAATTGTTTTGCAAAATTGTGCTCAATTTTGAATACAATTGAACTGGACAAGCTCACAAATATCCAAAAAATATGATTTAAAAATACAAGCTGTTGTTTTATTTCTCAATCTGAACGTATCCCAAAGTGAGTGCTCAGTATACAGACAGAAACTGATTGTTCACATGAGCTGCTCCGTTGAGCCTCACAGACGCTGAACATTTGTGCAGGGTGGCTGCAGATCCCATTTCTGGCTAGTAGTGGTCACTAACCTGAGGAACAGTGAAGTTCCCGGATCAGAGAGATGGAAACAACAGACAATCATCATCATTCACCTGGTGTAGGACAGTGTGAGGAAGGGAGAAACAGCAAGAATCTCTCCGTTCTCCCCCCACCACAATAACCACCATTATTACCTTCAGGAACGGGACATTGCCGACATATTCAGCTCTCCCTCCGACGCTGCTCCTTTCCGGGTGGAGCCGGCCACTGCCACTATTTTAGCACCAGGCCCCATTCGCGGGAGATGGCTGTTAACGGCCGCCGCCATTTTCGCTCCAGGCCCCGTCCCCTCCGGCCTCTCGCGCGGGAGATGGCGGTTAACGGGGAACAACTCTTTAAACAGAAACAACCCTTTCACGGGAGAAAACAAAAACGCAAAAGGGACCTACTCCGGGTGTGACCTGTAAGAAATGGGGAAGTGCGTTGTTTTTGCAAAAATAGAAAAACAAGAGAGTGTATGTGCAGACAAAGGGGTACAAGTAAAATATCAGTTAAGCAAACATTAGGGAAATGTGTCTTTATCTTTAATGTATAATTGTGGATAAGTGAGTACCAACTTTAGTGCAGAATTATTAAAGCAAATAATTTCTTTCATCTTAATGTTTTAAATAATAGTCTCAGCAAAATAGCTGAGATAGTTGAAACGCATAAACTAGGCACGAAAAGATACATTGTTAAAACGTATGTTCAAGAATGGAATATACCTATGGACAATGAAAGATGTTACAAGCAAAGTAAGAAGAACATCGAGATACAAGTTTAGCCTTATGTCAGCACTTACAGAGGGAAAGGTTGCCAACTTGGAGAGATGGGGAAATAAGGGCGGAGCACAGCTGGGCAGTGGCAGAATACTAAGACAGATTGGGTAATGTAGGAGTCGGGAGAGATGACCTCACGCAGCTCAAAGGTATAACTGTGTAGGAATTTGAATTCTCATTGCTCATTTGCTTCTGCAATTGATGCCCTTTCCTATAAGATCGTAGAATAAATTGTCTTGTTTCCAGTGTTGGTGGTCTCATTTAAATTTTATTGATTTTGTTTCGAGCACATTTGGGGGCTCATCCGGGATCCCAAGCTCCGGTGGCTCAGCATTTTTGGGAAAATGGAGAAGGTGCACCTCGCAGATTTCGGCGGTCTCGAGTTTCCCTCCTTGCCACAGCAGCTTGGACGAGCGTGATCCGGGCTGAGAGACTCTGGAAACAAGATGGGCAGACGCGGCAGGTTTGGTCAGGTGACTCTTGTGTGCACAAGACCCGAGTAAGAAAGATCTTAAAAGATTTATCCGGGCGACTGGGGTAGGCAGGGGTAGTTGCTGCCAGGTAGATATATCTGGGAATTGCCGCGGGACAGGGCGCGCTGATATGTGGTGAGTTCTTTCGGGTAAATATTTTGTACATATGACCCGGATACAGGCAACGGTAGTGGTTGCCAGGTATTGCCATGGGACAGGGCGCGCTGACACGCAGCGGGAGGTTTGGTCAGGTCAGGATAGGCAACGGTAGTTGTTGCCAGGTATTGCCATGGGACAGGGCGCGCTGACACGCAGCGGGAGGTTTGGTCAGATCAGGATAGGCAACGGTAGTGGTTGCCAGGTATTGCTGCAGAATGGGGTGCGTTGATTCTACCAGGTAACTCTTGTGCACAGACCAAGGTAAGAAAATTGACCTTTGAGTATTGCCTTGGTGGTCGGGGACGTACGAGAAGTATGGGGAATTGGCAACATATAAAATAAAATATCTAATTGGCTAGATTAATCTGACGAGTAAGGTGTCTACCTGATTCGATCACCCAACCTTAGACCGGTTGCTAAGAGGAGAAATCTCCTTTGTGAAGTTCAGGACCCTGAAGTGGGTATGGAAGAAGGTTACACCAGACCTCAGAAAGATTAACTAAATTACATAAAGAAACGACTGCGTACTGAAATGGGGAATAAAAATAGTGATTTAAGTTTAGTAGGAGACATTAGAAGGACGTCCGAGGACCACATCCCAATGGACAGTCCTTTAGGAAAAATGTTAAGAAATCGGAAGTACAATCCTCGGACGCGAGGAAAGGATAAAAAAGAAATGATAAAATTCTGTTGTTTTGTCTGGGCGAAGGAAAGCATTAAAACTCCAAGTATAATTTGGCCAAAATATGGGTCAGAGGAAGATTGGCTATGTAAAGATTTAAAATATATATGTAAGTAAGAAACAAAAATACTGCTGTGAAGAATCTGACTATGCTTCCTGTTGAATAGGGAGTCCGAAAATCCTTGTTTCGAAAAAGTCAGAAGAAGGTTTTGAGGAAACGAAGGTTTCCCATTGAGATCATTTGTCAAGTTTACCCCCCGCCTTCCGACAACGAGAGTAATGGTCTGTTGTCAATTTTCCCCTCTCCCACAGCGCCCTCCCCAGTACAAGAATTGAAAAAGTCTGGGGGAAGACCTCCCCCCTCGTCCAATTAAGACTAGATGAGCAGTGAAAAGGAGGGAAGAGGGGAACATAGGCGGGGCAACGGCACAAATATATCCCCTTAGAGAACTACCTGTTGGGAACGGCGAAATCGGATATGTCAATGCACCACTAACTAGCAGTGAAGTTAGATCCTTTAAAAAAAGAAAGGAAAAGCTTGATTGAAGACCCCGTAGGATTGACGGAACAGCTGGACCAATTTTTGGGGCCGATTTTGTACACATGGGGTGAACTGATGAGCATTCTGGGGACGCTATTTTCAGGGGAAGAAAGGGGTATGATCAGAAGAGCTGCCCTGAGGGAATGGAAGAAGAGACATTCGGTGGGTGAAGAGAAATACCAGCCGAAAACAAATTCCCCAATGTGGACCCCTGTTGGCAGGGCATGGATGAACATGAAAGAGGAGAAATGAGAGACTTTCGAGAAATGGTTATTTTGGCTATTAGTGAAGCAGCACCTAAATCTCAGATTTTTTTAAAAGCCTTTGAAGTAAGACAGGAGAAGGAGCAAAAGCCCCGTCAGCCTTTTTACAGAGACGAAAACAGACCACTAGAAAATATTCGGGAATGAATCCCGATGATCCGGTAGCACACAGACTCTTAAAGGGCCAGTTTGTGACTAAATCATGGCCGGACATACAAAAGTAGTTACAGAAATTAGAAGGATGGAGTGAAAACCAGATGGAAGATTTGTTACGTGAGGCACAGAAAGTATATGTGAAAAGAGAAGACGAGAAACAAAAACAGAAAGCTAAAATAAAGATTGCAGCGGTTGAGAAAATTACGACGAGAAAGTTAGAATCAGAGAACAACAGGGGAGAACAAGAGAGACAGAGATCAGATGGTAGAGGAAGAAGGCAACAGTCGGGATGTTATTACTGTGGAAAAACAGGACATTTTAAAAGGGAATGTCCAAAGTTTGGACGACAAAGAGAAGCAGTGTCATTGATGACTTTTGATGAAGAATAGGGGAGTCAGAGGTTCCCTCCTCCTGAGACCCACCGGGAAACTTTGATAAATCTGAAGGTGGGACCTGAAGGAGAGGAGGCAGTGTTTTTGGTGGATACGGGAGCGGCACAGTCATCCCTAACTTTTAGACCTCGCGGTGTTAAAGTAACTAATAAGAGTCTCAGAGTTTCTGGAGTAAAAGGCGAAGGATTCTTAGTGCCCATCTTTGAGCCGACCCGAATAAAGGGAAATAACGAAGAAGTGACGGGACAACTATTATATATTCCTGATGTTGGAAGCAATCTCTTGGGTAGGGATTTAATAATTTTGTTAAACTTGAAGATTCGTGTAGAGAATAGTTCAATAACTGTAACAATAAATAAACTAACGACTAGTGATGAAGAACAGATAAATCCTAACGTGTGGACGAAAACCGGGGACACGGGTCATTTAAACGTTAATCCCATCGTAATTACACTGTCACAAGAAAATAAAAAAGTAAAGCTTAAACAATATCCAGTTTCATTAGAGGGGCGCAAGGGTTTACAACCGGTAATAGACTCTCTAGTAAAAGAATGGTTATTAGAACCATGCATATCACCCTTAAATACCTCAATACTACCCGTCCAGAAACCAGATGGAACTTACTGACTGGTACAAGATCTCAGATTAGTGAACCGACTGGTCTGGATACGGCACCCAGTGGTGCCCAATCTATATACCCTTTTTAGTAAGATACAGTGTAACCATCGCTGGTTTAGTGTAATAGATTTAAAAGATGTATTCTGGGCTTGTCCTTTAGCCCCAGAGAGCCGCGACATGCTCGCTTTTGAACGGGAAAACCCATACACTGGCAGATAACAACAGTTCCGATGGACGGTACTTCCCCAGGGATTCACAGAATCACCCCACTTATTCGGGCAAGTACTGGAACAAGTCCTAGAACAATATAAAATGCCTCGGGAGACATCACTGTTGCAATATGTGGATGATCTTGTGTCAGGACAAAAGAGAAATAATTTCGGCCACCAATGCATTGTTGAATTTCCTAGAGCAACAGGGTTATTTGAGTATCTAGGAATATATTGCAATATGCAGAAAAAGAGGTGAAATACTTAGGACACCTTATTAGCGGGGGATCTAGACGCTTAGCCCCGAAAGAATTCGAGGGATAGTAGAACTGCCTCTCCCGAACACCAAACGAGAATTACGAAAGTTTCTGGGGCTGATGGGTTATTGCAGATTATGGATATAAGCCTATGCCCAGAAAACGCAGGGGTTATATTACAAACTGACAGAATCAGAACACGAAGGACTGCACTGGACAGAAGAGGAAATGGAAGGGTTCCGTGAGTTGAAGCGTAGTCTAACACAAGCTCCAGTATTGGCCGTTCCTTCCCTAGAGAACTCATTTCACCTTTCTGTGACAGTAAACGATGGAGTAGCCTTAGGAGTATTAACCCAGAAAGGAGGGGGAAAGAAACAGCCCATAGCCTTCCTGTCCAAAATCCTGGACCCTGTTTCCAGGGGATGGCCTGAATGTATCCAGGCAATTGCAGCAACTGCCATCTGGGTAGAAGAAAACCGGAAACTTACTTTTGGAGGAGCGCTAATACTTAGCACTCCCCATTTAGTCAGAACTGTGTTAAAACAAAAGGCAGGAAGATGGTTGACAGATTCATGAATTCTAAAATCCGAGCCAATCCTGATGGAGAAGGATGACCTTGCGTTAGCAACAGACACCTGTCTAAACCCAGCCACCTTTCTTTGGAAGGGAGAACCTCTAGACAAACGAGAATTAGAGCACAACTGTTTAGATATCATAGAATATCAAACCAAAATTAGACAGGACCTGAGATATCTACCTTTACATGACGGGGACAGATTGTTTATAGATGGGTCATCCAGAGTAGTGGAAGGAAAAAGACACAATCTTTTGCAGCAGTGGACGTTAACAAAAACCAGCTGCTTAACACATGGTCAGCCAGACCTGTGAATTGTACGCATTAAACTAAGCTTTAAAACACTTACAGAAACGGGATGGGACAATTTACACTCACTCTAACTATGCCTACGGGGTAGTCCATACCTTCGGAAAGATATGGCAAAAACAGGAACTAATCAATAGTCGAGGAAAAGAATTAGTACATGAAGAGTTAATAGGACAAGTATTGAAAAGTTTGAAATTACCACGGGAAATAGCTATAGTCCATGTACCTGGACATCAGAAGGGGAACACTTTAGAAGCAAAGGGAAACCGGCTAGCAGACGAGATAGCCAAAGAGGCAGCTATGAACCATACAGTAACAAGGATACAGATTCTTACACCCTTAGTTGACTCTTCTCCCGTGAACCCCATATACATAGAAGAAGAGGAAAAAGAGTTCCAAGAAATAGGAGCCACTAAGACAACTGAAGGAAAGTGGATCCTCCCGGATGGGAGGGAATTACTGAGTAAACCAGTCATGAGAAACATCTTAGCCACCTTACACCAGAGTAGTCATTGGGGTTCCCAAGCCATGTGTGACACAGTATTAAGAAAATATGGATGTAAGGGAATATATACGTTGGCAAAACAGATATGCGCAGGATGTATAACTTGCCAAAAGATCAATAAGAAAATAGTAAGGGAAGGGCTCAGAGGAGGAAGAAACCCAGGGATGAGACCCTTCCAAAGTATACAGGTGGATTATACCGAACCAGCATCAGTGGGAAAACAGAAGTATCTGTTAGTACTAGTAGACCATTTAACCGGGTGGGTGGAAGCTTTCCCAATGTCATCAGCCACCTCAAAAGGAGTGGCAAAAACCCTTGAACATAGCATCCCACGATATGGAAAAGTGGAAAGTATCGACTCAGACCAAGGTAGCCACTTTACTTCCAATATCTTGCAAGAAGTAATGGCAAGATTAGAGATCTCTTGGGAATTGCACACCCCTTGGCACCCACCCTTCTCTGGGTGGCTGGAACGAATGAATCAGACCATAAAGAAACAATTATCTAAACTGGTCCAAGAGACTCGATTACCATGGACCAAATGTTTACCTATTGTGCTTTTACAGATTCAGACTGCCCCAAGGCGCGATATCGGCCTTTCTCCTTATGAAATGATGTTTGGGCTACCATCCCTAGGAGGGAAACGAGAGGTGCCTACAAGCTGAGTTTAATGACAAGTTTTTGAAAAATTATATTATGGTACTTGGCTCTTCATTATCCATTCTTAGGAATAAAGGCTTGTTGGTACAAACACCACCGCTCGAATTTGCAGCACACCGTATACAGCCAGATGATTGGGTCCTGATCAAGACCTGGAAAGATACCCGAGCTGGGATGGACCATTCCCAACCCTCCTGACTACTGAGACAGCAATCCGAACTGCTGAGAAAGGGTGGAGTCATCACACTCGCATCAAAGGTCTGTGAACGCCCTGTTGGCGGAGTGGCATGCTCATCCTACAGACAACCCTCTGAAAGTTAAGCTGAGAAAGAAGGAATGAACTGAGATAAAAGACTCTTTTAACGTTTGATGATATATATATATATATATATATATATATATATATATATATATATATAGTTATTGAGTGTAAGGGTTGCGTGGACTCACTTCTCCCTGGCGCCTAAAAGATTAAGACAGGGCAATAGGCAGGGTTCAGAGATGGGCGGGTACTAGTATAGTATTGTAATGTTAGCAGTACTAACTGTTCAAGGAAGTGGGAAAAATCATTTCACTACACTATGCCAAAATTATGCTAAACAAGAGGGACTTGCCGACTGTTGGGTCTGTGCAGAAATTCCACACCACGGAGAATCTGGAATCCCACCTCTGTAATACCGCTCAATAAAAAAGAAGTGTACGATGTACAACGATTTGACTTGGGCTCAAATAATACAAAGTGGGAATCTGAAAGGAGCAAATATAACTTTGCGGGATGGTTCCCAAGGCCAGCCCTAAAAACCCAGGGTTATATCGACAGCCTTAGAATTTCCCCATCGAAAGGAGCAGTGAATACCACCTGTTTCTGTAATCAGAATGACGCCGCACCCTACCAGTTAGGAAAATCATCTTTCGTCTACACCAGCCAAACCACTGCGATGACCACTCCCCGAATATTAAACGGAACATATTGGGTATGCGGTCTGAAGGCCTATCCATTTATTCCCGGGGAAAAATATGTTCGCGTGACCGAATGTGTAGAAATACATGCATGTTATGAAGTTGATGAAACACTGCCTCAAGACCTCGCTTATATAGTCCCTCACCTCCGAATAGAACAACATGAGCCCAATCTGAGAAAGGGGGGGAGGGATAAGACCTAAGACCCGAGAGGTCTCTGAAGGGGACCGTTTGCTGTGGACACTACTCCCAAACTACGGCACTATAAGGGCAGGGGTGGAAATACAGAAACTGGCGGCTGCTCTTGAAAATTTAATTAATGATACCGCCGGCGCAATGGGAGAAACTCAATCCCAAATATCGGCCATAACCAGCGAAATTATTGCCACAAGACTAACAGTTTATAGAATCGAATGGCTTTAGACTATCTTGTGGCCGATAAAGGTGGAAACCTGTGCTCTGATTGGTAAGGAATGCTGCACCTTCATCACAGACACCTCTTCTATAGTGGAAGATAAGGCAGAAATAGTAAAGAAAAAGATAAGCAATATAAGAGAAATTGGGGATGAACTTCGAAAAGATGAGGGATGGGGTTGTGGTGATTGGGGACTGACTGGTTGGGGAAAGTGGTTAGTTAATTTAGGCATTTACGTATTACTAATAATTGTAGGTCGACTGATAGGATTTAATGTGTTAAAGTGGATAATGACTAAGCTGGTAATGTCTTTGGGAGGACAACAATCAATAATGGTCATGACAATAGCACAAGCGCAAGAAAGAAAGAGTAGCAGATTACTCCTAGAGTTTCAAAAAGACAGACTTCGAAGGACAGAAATGGCAAGATTGTGAACCTCAGCACCATAGGATGAAAAGAGGGCAGAAAATAAAATTCAAAAACAACAAATGGTAAAAAAAAGAAATGGGGGAGTTGTAAGAAATGAGGAAGTGTGTTGGTTTTGCAGAAATAGAAAAGCAAGAGTGTATGTGCAGTAAAGGGGTACAAGAAAAATATCAGTTAAGCAAACATGAGGGAAATGTATCTTTATCTTTAATGTATAATTGTGGATAAGTGAGTACTAACTTTAGTGCAGAATTATTAAAGCAAATATTTTTTTTCATCATGATGTTTTAAATAATAGTCTCATCAAAATAGCTGAGATAGTTGAAATGCATAAACTAGGCACGAAAAGATACATTGTTAAAATGTATGTTCAAGAATGGAATATACCTATGGACAATGAATGATGTTACAAGCAAAGTAAGAAGAACATCGAGATACAAGTTTAGCCTTGTGTCAGCACTTACAGAGGGAAAGGTTGCCAATTTGGAGAGAATGGGGAAATAAGGGTGGAGCACAGCTGGGCAGTGGCAGAATACTAAGAAAGATTGGGTAATGTAGGAGTCGGGAGAGATGACCTCACGCAGCTCAAAGGTATAACTGTGTAAGAATTTGAATTCTCATTGCTCATTTGCTCATTTGCTTCTGCAATTGATGCCCCTGCTTATAAGATCGTGGAATAAATTGTCTTGTTTCCAGTGTTGGTGGTCTCATCTAAATTTTATTGATTTTGTCCTTTAAACAGAAACAACCCTTTCACGGGAGAAAACAAAAACGCAAAAGGGACCCAACACAATAATATGGATCAGAATGAAAACTCGTCACAGTCAGAGAGGTGAAAGTGATGAAGAAATTGTGTGTCGGAGCACCAACTCCCAAAGCGCACTGTCCCGAAGGATGGCCATTCCCCCACCCCCCGGATTCGAAACGTTGTCTCTTCTTTATCTCTCTCTCTGGGCAGGTGCTGCCAGACCGGAAACACAGATACTCGGTGGCAGTGAGTCCTTGTTCAGGATTCTCTGACGGTTCAGTTGGGGGAGGGAGGTGTGTAGTACAATGTGGAAAGTGTGTGAGGTTATGCACTGTGATTAGAATGAGAAAGATGGAGACTGTTTTCTCAATGGGGAAAGGCTTTGCAAATCTGAAACTCAAAGGGACTTGGTAGTCCGCACTCAGGATTGTCTTCAGGTTAAAATGCAGAATCAGTTGGCAGTTAGGATGGAAAGTGCAATGTTAGTGTTTATTTGAGAAGGTTGGAATACAAGAGCAGAGATGTACTGCTCAGGATGTATAAGGCACTTGGAATATTGTGGACAGTTTTGGGTCCCATATCTAAGGAAGGATTCTTTTCTTATTTCGAAGATATACTTTATTCATTAAAGTGTACAAACATACATGGGTACTGAAGCATTTTGGCACTGTACAATAGCATAGGAAGAAAACAGACATTGAAATTGGACTCCAGCAAAGAACAACTTTCCTTGCATAAAGAATACATTGCTATGTATCTGACGTATTTGAAGGGTCTGATAACTGAACGATCCCCCATTTACATTTGGCATTTTGATGTCAGACAATGGTAATTCTCCACTGTGCCTTGGCGACAGTTGCCAAAAGCATTAGTGCATCCTTTTAGTCCTGGACCTTGGAATTGGTCAATCTGCGAAACTCGGTCAAATGTTTGCTCTGGAAGACAACAAGGTTTCAGGGAGACCAAAGAGCGTCGTTCACTGAGTTTATGGACTCTCGGATGCTGTCGATGATTGTCTCAGTGTGCATCCTGGGGAAAGGCCTGTAGACCACAGAGTCGTACATCACAGAGCTGCTCGGGACAAACCTCAACAAAACCCATTGCATTTTTCTCCAGACGTCCTTAGCAAAGGCACTTCATAGAAGGAGGTGTGTGACAGTCTCATCCTCTGCCCTGCGCTGAGGGAAGCTTGCGGTGGCACAGACAAAACCAGGCGGACATGAAGAATCTGACAGGTCGTGTCCTTCTCACTACAAGCCAAGCAACGGCTTGGTGCTTGTTGAAAAGTTCTGGTAGTGAGGCATTCTGCCCAATGACTGACAATCTGCTTAGGGAACAACCCAACAGGATCCACCCTCTCTTTTCTGGCAAGGTCTTGAGGACGCGAGATGCCCACCACTCCTTGAAGGACTTATGGTCAAAAGTATTTATCTTTGCAAATTTCTCCACAAAGGACATATAATACGGAATGAACCAATTACTTGGAACCTAATCTCATCCTTCACAACAGTGCCTTCAGGTTGAATCTTAGTACGTTGCAACACTTGGTGTTTAAATACGAAAGGTCTACACACAAGTTGATGCAGTCACACACAAATGTGACCACCAGGATGAGGGTATCACTGGGTACATTCTTCATCCCTTTATCCAGAGGTTTGGACGTAGAGTCCCTGCAGACACACTCTATCTTAGATCTCTAGATGAAGTGGAAGATGGCTTGGGTCACTGAAACAGTGTAGTTTGGGGGAATAGACCAAACCCGTACCACTTACAATAACAAGAGTGCTGACAAGATTATTCCTCTCAGTGGACAGGGAGTAGTGCGCCCAAAAGATCAGTTTCTGCTTCACTTTGGCGATGCACTCCTCCAAAGAATTCGTCCACTAGCCCATTCAAACTATATTCCCAGCACCGTCCTGTAATCTGTCCTAATGTTGAAGGGTGTAAAAAATCAGTCAGCCCAGTTCCCAAAGAACACGCCCTCGCTACTGCCTCGATTTAGCTTCGTTCCCGAGGCCAGTTCCACCCGGTCTCAGACATTCAGGATTCTATGTACTAACAGCGGATCGGCGCAGAAAACAGCGACGTTGTCCATGCACAGGGAAGATTTGACCTGCCGGACTCCACTGCCTGGAATAGTCACCCCTCTCAGGCTGGCATCCTTCCTGATGGACTCAGCAAAAGGCTCTAGAAAACACACAAACAAGGCAATTGGAGTAAGGTTACTTTTTTAGGGTATGAGACAAGAACTTTCAAAAATTGATTGGAGTAAACTGTTCACAGGATAAGGGAAGTCTGATCAGTGGAAAGCCTTCAAGAATATAATAATGAGCATTCAGAATCATGATGTTCCCATTAGAGTGAAAGGTAAGGCCGGAAGTTTTAGAGACCGAAGCAAAAAGAAGGCAGCATATTATGAGGGAGAGACAGGATAGATCAAGTGAATCCTTAGAAGGGTAGAAAGGCAATAGGAAAATACTTACAAGGGAAATCAGGAGGGAAAAAAGTGGACATGAAATAGCTTTGGTAAATGGAATTAAGGAGAATCCAAACGGTTTTTACAAATGCATTAAGGACAAAATGCATTAAGGGTAACTAGGGCCCCTCAAAGATCAGTAAGGTGGCCTTTGTGTGGAGCCACAGAAAATGGGAGAGATACTAAACGAGTATTTTGCATCAGTGTTTATTGTGGAAAAGGACACAGAAGATATAGAAATTGGGAAAATAGATGGTGATGTCATGAAAAATGTCCATATGACAGAGGAGGAAGTGCTGGACGTCTTGAAACGCAAAAAAGTGGACAATTCCCCAGGACCTGATCAGGTGTACTGTAGAACGCTGTGGGAAGCTAGGGACGTGATTGATGGGCCTCTTGCTGAGATATTTGTATCATCGATATTCAGAGGTGAGGTGCTGGAAGACTGTAGGTTGGCTAACATGGTGCCACTGCTTAAGAAAGGTGTAAGGACAAGCCAGAGAACCATAGACCAGTGAGCCTGACCTCGGTGGTGGGCAAGTTGCTGGATGGAATCCTGAGGGACAGGATTTACATGTATTTGGAAAGGCAAGGACTGATTAGAGATAGTCAACATGGCTTTGTGCGTTGGAAATCATGTCGCACAAACTTGATTGAGTTTTTTGAAGAAGTAACAAAGAGGACTGATGAGGGCAGAGCGGTAGATGTGATCTATCTGGACTTTGGTAAGGAGTTCAACAAGGTTTCCCATGGGTGACCGGCGAGTAAAGTTAGATCTCACGGAATACAGGGAGAACTAGACATTTGTATTAATGATTTGGATGTGAGCTTAAGAGAAATATTTAGTAAGTTTGCAGATGACACCAAAATTGGAGGTGTAGTGGACAATGAAGAACGTTATCTCAGATCAAAACACGATCTTGATCAAATGGGCCAATGGGCTGAGGAGTGGCAGACGGTATTTAATTTAGATAAATGCGAAGTGCTGCATTTTGGGAAAGCAAATCCTAGCAGGACTTGTACACTTAATGGTAATATCCTGAGTAGTGTTGCTGAACAAAGAAAACTTGGAGTGCAAGTTCATAGCTCCTCTAAAGTAGAATCGCAGGTAGATAGGATAGTGAAGAAGGCGTTTTGGTATGCTTTCATTTATTGGTCAGAGCATTGAGTATACGAGTTGGATGACATAATGCGGCTGTACAGGACTTTGGTTAGGCCACTTTTGGAATATTGCGTGCAATTCTGATTTGCTTCCTATCGGAAGGATGTTGTGAAACCTGCAAGAGTTCAGAAAATATTTACGAGGCTGTTGCCAAGTTTGGAGAATTTGAGTTACCGGGAGAGGTTGAACAGACTGGGGCTGTTTTCCCTGGAGCATCGGAGGCTGAGGGGATGACCTTATAGAGGTTTATAAAATCATGAGGGGCATGGATAGGATAAATAGACAAGGTCTTTTCCCCGGGTGTGAGACTTCAGCGCTAAAGGCTACAGGTTTAGGGTGAGAGGGGAAAGATACAAAAGAGACCCAAGGGGCAATTCTATCACAGAGAGAGTGGTGCGTCTGCAGATTGGGCTGCTAGAGGAAGTGATGGAGGCTGGTACAATTACAACAGTAAAAGACGTCTGGATGGGTATATGAATGGGAAGGGTTTGGCGGGATATGGGCTGGGTGCTGCCAGGTGGGGCTCGGTTAAGTTGGGATATCTGATCGGCACGGAGGAGTTGATCTGAAGTGTCTGTTTCCGCGCTGTGTATCTCTATGTCTGTATGAATCAAGATATTGTGGTTCTCATAAAGAGTAAAAAAGAATCTTTTGTTGATTATAAACAAGTGGAATCAATAAATCTCTTGAACAGTAGAAGAAGTGTAGGGGCATTCGGAAGAGGGAGACCAGAAAGACAAAGTGAAAATATAAGGTCGCCTTGGCAAGTGAGGTTGTGGATAATCCTAAGAAATTCCTCAAGTTCATGAGGAGTAAGAAAACAATTACAGTGAGAGTAGGTCCCCTTAAAGATTACCGAGGTTATCCTTGTGTTGAATCACAGGAGATGGGAGAGTTATTAAAATAATATTTTGCATCAGTTTTTGTGATGGAAAAAAGATGGAGGCTAGAGCACTCAGCGATGAAAAAAGATGTTTTGAAATCAGTTCACCTTACAGAAGGATGTGCTGGAGATGATAGAAAATATAAAGACGAATACATCTCCGAGACCTGATCTGGTGTAGCCCAGGACTTCATGGGAAGTTAGAGAGGAAATGTTTGGGCCCTTTGTAGAAATATTTTTCGCATCTATAAATACAGAAAGCTGCTGTATGACTGGAGATTGTCTAATGTTCTGCCTTTGTTTAAAAAAGGGATGTAAGGCGAAGCCTGTGAGTCTGATTTTGATGGGGGATTCTTGAAGTGATTTGGAAAGATCGGATTTTGATACATTTGGAGAGGTAAGGAATGATTAAGTTTAGTCAACATGGTTTTGCATGAGGTAAAATGCATCTCACAAACGTAACTGCGTTTTTTGAGAAAGTAAGCAAGAAGATTGATGAGAGCAGAATGTTAGACATTGTTGACTTGGACTTTAGTAAAGCCTTTGATAAAGTTCTGCATAGTAGACTAGTACTAAAGTTAGACCATATTGGTGAACTTGCCAATTGGATACATAATTGACTTAAACGGCGATAGAGTGATGGTGTAGAGTTGTTTTTCAGACTTTGACCAGCAGTGTTCCATTGGGATTGGTACTGGTGCGACTTTTGTTTGTCGTAAATTATGTAGATGAAAATAGAGAAAACATGGTTAGTAAGTTTACTAGTAACATCAAGATTGGTGGTATTGTGGACAGTGGAGAAGGTTATCTAAGATTGCATAGCGATCTTGATCAATTGGGTCAATGGGATAAAGAGTGGCAAATGGCATTTCATTTGGATAAATGTGAGGTATGGAATTTTGGCAAGACTTACACAATTATTAGTTAGGCCCTGAGTAGTTTAGATTTAGATTTTAGATTACTTACAGTGTGGAAACAGGCCCTTCGGCCCAACAAGTCCACACCGACCCGCCGAAGCGAAACCCACCCATACCCCCAGATAAAGAGTGGCAAATGGCATTTCATTTGGTTAAATGTGAGGTATGAAATTTTGGCAAGACTTACACAATTATTAGTTAGGCCTTGAGTAGTGTTGTAGAACAGAGAGATCTTGGGCTTCAGGTACATAATTGACATTTGCATCACATACAGACAGGATGGTTACACAGACATTTACCATGCGTGCAATCATTGCTCAGACCTTTTGAGGATAGGAGTTGGGATGTCATGTTGAGGTTGTACAGGACGTTAGTGAAGCCTTTTCTGGAGTGCTGTGTCTGCTTTTGGGCACCATGTTATAGGAAGGATATTATTAATCTGGAGATGGTTCAGAAGAAAAAAAAATAACAGGATGTTGCTGACAATGAAGGGTTTGAGTTATAAGGAGAGGCTGCATAGGCTTGGATCTTTCTCACTGGAGCGTAGGAGATGCCCTTACTGAGACTGATAAAATCATGGGGCATATCGGTAAGGTGAATGACAGATGTCATTTCCATCGGGTCAATGGGATAAAGAGTGGAAAATGGCATTTCACTTGGATAAATGTGAGGTATGGCATTTTGGCAAGACTTACACAATTTAAAGTAAGGCCTTGGGTAGTTTTGTAGAGCAGAGAGATCTTGGGCTTCAGGTACATAATTGACGTTTGCATCAAATATAGACAAGATGGTTACGCAGACACTTACCATGCTTGCCATCATTGCTCAGACCTTTTGAGGATAGGAATTGGGATGTCATGTTAACGTTGTACAGGACGTTAGTGAGGCTTTTTCTGGAGTAATGTATCTGCTCCTGGGCACCATGTTATTAGGAAGGATATTACTAGTTGGAGAGGGTTCAGAAAAAAAGTTAGAAGGATGTTGCTGACAATGGAGAGTTTGAGTTATAAGGAGAGGCTGCATAGGCTTGGACCTTTCTCACTGGAGCATAGGAGATGACCTTACTGAGACTGATAAAATCATGGGGCATATCGGTAAGGTGAATGACAGATGTCTTTTCCCTCGACTGGGTTATTTCAAGACGTGGGGCCATATTTTTGAAGTGAGAGGAGAAAGATTCAAAGAAAAGGTAGGAGGTGCAACGTTTTTACACACAGAGTGGTTCTGTTGGACCAAACGTCCAAAAGAAGTGATGCACGTCGGTACAGTTACAATGTTTAAAAGACATTTAGATAAGAACATGAATAAGAAGTGTTTAGATGATGTTGCGAGCAGCACAAAATGGCAAATAGCTATCCATGGCTAATGCAGCAGAGCATGGCTGACAGTTAGAGCACTTGGGAAAATAGTTACTTAATGTAGTCTTCACAAGTAGAACAATTACCGCTCTGTATAATCAAGGTTATAGAATGTGTCCGTGCAGTTGCTTACAATGATAAGAATATTTCATCCTAATTAGTAGCTTCTCTTGAATTATTTAATCAACCTGTTACAATATTAAGACTAGGATTTAGTTTACATTCTCCAGATAATCGAAGATATGCATTCTGAAGTAGTTGTACATCCACATATATACATGACTCTACATATCAAAAAAATCACGAAATGCATGAGAGGAAAAGATTCAGACCAATTTTTGACAGCAAAAGCAGCCTCCATATTATTACAGGGAGCAACGAATACAGCAATTTGCAGACATTGGAATGTGGATTGAATGGCATTAAGACACAACTTGCTCGCTAAAGAATTCTAATATTGGGCTAACCACATAACTTTGTTGGAACTGATGGAAAATCACTATTTTGTATATCCTGTAGTGACGAATTTAAATGTTCCTAGAGTGATAGGCAAGTATCCAATTAATTGGCAGTTAACACAGTACCAATATAATATCCATTGTGAAAAGGCTCAAGAAGAAACATGAGAAAATCAGGGAAAACATCAAGAAAGACCTAGAGTCGAACACAAGGCTGTCCATGCCTTTGTCGTTCTGTGATGCGATTAGCTTCATTGAAAATACACTGAATTTGCTGTTGCAACCTTGAACTGTGTAAGATGCTGTACCAGAAAGCCTATTACAAAAGAATAAATCAGCACTGCTGACCTTTAGAAATCAAGGGCGGTTATGTGCGTGCTCTGAGTTCAAAGTCGATGAATTAAGACATTCTGAAGCTTTTTGTGTGCCATACTGTACTTAGAATTAAGCTGTACTGAAAATAAAGGCCACCTGAAACCTCCCCACAACTTGGACTCTCATCGGAGAATGTGAGATCTAACAGAGGAATGTGGGCCAAAGCAGGCAAGTGGGATTAGTTTAGTTTGGGATTATGGTCAGCATGGACTGTTGGGCAGAAAGGTCTACTTCCATGCTGTATGACTCTATAAAAGGTTATGGAGGACTGTTGGGCCTGAAGAGGTCACAGAGATTGGGAAGGGTGCAGGTATTGGTGGCGGTCAGAGCGAAAGGGAGGGTTGAAGATACTAGAGGATGGTACAGATATTGGATGTGTTCTAATTGCTGGGGAAGGTTACAGAGATATGTTCAAGAGTAGGGGAATGGAGGATATAGAGATATGGAGAGGTGTAGGGGCAGGAGGTTGTTGCAATTGTTCTGTGTGAGGTAGATTCTGGAGGAGGTTACAGAGATAAGGAAATGTGTGGAAAAATTACAGAGTATGTCTGGGTTGCAGGTGGTTACGAGGTAGGGAGAGTTCTATGTGCTCGAAGAGGTTACAGAGATAGACAGATGTGTAGGATCTGAAGCATTTTACAGAAATATGGTGGGGTATATAAACTGGAGGATTTTACAGAGGTCGGTGTGTTGAGGCTGGAGAGGGTCCAGAGATATGGAGGGATGGTGACTGATGCAAATTCTCATCTCCCTTACTGAACAGCTTCCCCCAACCATTGGTGATCACCAGTGACTGGTTATTAGTGCCAAATACTGGGTATTGTCATGTAAAAGCATAAGAGATGATGACAATCCCATCTCTGGGCACCACCCATACTGCACAATGTCATATTCTGGAATATGAACATATTGTAACCTGATGACAGTGAAGATTTCAGTAACTCCATGTTTGATCACAGTCAGGCCCCTTGTACTGGACAGGTCAAAGTGTGACCTCACAGAACCAGTGTGACCTCACCAGGAACATCACAGAAAGAGACCTGACATCACAATCGGTTTGCAACCAGGCTTTGTTGGAGGCATGTGGCTGCACGACGAAACTCAGGGAAGGCAAGGTCACTGCACTGACTGTGTCTCAGGCTGATCTGTCTGGGAGTGAGTGTGATCAGAGAGAAGATCCAAATTGCCTCACTTTACAAGGAGAGAATGCAATGCTATGAAAAGACTATCAGCAACGTGATCAGACCGAACATGGTGAAGTTTAAATCTTATTCTAAAATTCGACCTCCACACTCATTGAGGGCTTGGAAGGAGTGGGTATTTAATGTTCTGGAGATTTATTGTGAGGAAGTTTGGAACTTACTTAAACTGGTAAAATATCCAGAGCCGATTCTTAACGTGGATAAAAAAAACACCAAATTACACTCTTTTCCAATGACCTAGGAAATCCCTATATCCCATGACTATCTGGTCAGGTCCACATTCCCCAACAACCCACCCTCCCGTCCTGGCAACTTCACCTGCCACCGCAGGAATTGCAAAACATGCGGCCACACCTCCTCCCTCACCTTCATCCAAGGCCCCAAAGGAGCCTTCCACATACATCAAAGTTTCACCTCCGCATCCACCAATGTAATTCATTGTATCCATTGCTCCCGATGCGGGCTACACTACATGGGGGAGACCAGACGCCTCCTCGCAGAGTGCTTTAGGGAACATCTGTGGGACATCCGCACAAATCAACCCCACCGCCCCGTGGCCCAACAATTCAATTCCCCCTCCTACTCTGCCATGGAGATGCAGGTCCTGGGCCTAGCCCTCTGCCGCTCCCTCAGCACCCGACGCCTGGAGGAAGACAGACTCATCTTCCGCCTCGGAACAATTCAATCCCAGGGCATCAATGTTGACTTCACCAGTTTCCTCATTTCCCCACCCCACCTCACCCCAGTTCCTAACTTCCAGCTCAGCAACATCCACATGACCTGTTCTACCTGCCAGTCTCCCCTCCCACCTATCCACTCCACCCTCGCTACTGACCTACCAACTTCATCCCCACCTCCATCCACCCATTTTACTCTTTGTTATCTTCCCCCATCCTCCTCTCTAACCCATCGCCTACATCCCCACCCGCATTCACCTATTGTACTCTTTGTTACCTTCTCCCCAGCCCCGACCCCACCCCCCCACACTTATGTCTCCACACTTGAGGCTCCCTGCCTCCATTCCTGATAAAGGGCTTTTGCCCCAAACGTCGATTTTCCAGCTCCTCGGAGAATGATATCTTTCCAGTTCCAAGAAAACTTGTCTTTATTTCCTGGGATTGCCCGAATGTTGTATTGTCCAGGATGAATGAGAATGTGTTTCTGTGGAAAGATTTAGAGTCTGTATTTCTATTTTCGCACGATGTTCATTCTTCTGGAATGAACACCCACTTCGCTGCCATTGGACTTGGTTTCTGTCACGTTCTGTGGCATCCTGAATATCCAGTGGTGAACCTAAAGACTGGCAAGACCACTTACCCTCCAACCACGTCATTCACTTTAGTAAGTCAAATGCCTACACAGCGTAATCAATGTTTCCTGCCCTGATGGCCTTGCAGTCAAATCCAAGATTCTTACTGAACATGGAATGTTTTCTCCTTCACTCACTTCAGGAAGAAACACTAAAGCTCACCTGAGTCATTCATTTTGCCCCGAACACAAGGTTATTTTTCTCTGACTCAAGATCATTGATTTGTCTCAGGAATAGATCATCTCAAGCTTTTATCAATTCAGCTTTTATGCTTTGAGCCGAGATCATGACAGCACAAATTGTTTAAAGTTTTGATTCCTATCCTCTTGCTGTCATTGTCCAGACGTAGACTCCAGTTCATACTTCGTTTATCATCAGTCTCTGCAGTGTGATTTCTCCCTCTCTCAACCCTAGAGCCTATCACCAATCCATCTTTGTCTCGTCTCCTGGGTAAGAGGGCAAATTCTCTCTTTCTATCCTTGTTTCTCCTGCTGCTTAATCCTGGATCCACCCCAACAGGGTTCAGACTTCACTCTGGATGGTAACTTTCAGTCTCAGCTTTTGCTTAGCTCTGAGATTCTGCCTGCTTCAACTTCCAAATCAAAGCACCATAGATGTAAACTTTCAAAAATAAGAAGACCACTGCCAAGTTCCTTAGAAACTTAGGAATCCATCAACTGGTAACATCACACGAACTTAAATTGAAATTATTTTGTATTTCACTCAATATCATTTGGTCGAGTAATCCTGGGATTTATGCCCTGCCATTCGTCCACATTCCTTCAGAAAAAAGAATTTTCTCAAAATCATACATCCCAATTTGTTTCACAGAAAATGAAGTTTATTAAGCCGATGAAGCGTTGTCTCTTTTTCAATGTAGGGAAATGTTAGCTACATTACACACATCAAGCTTCCACAGACAGTAGTATCATCAGAACCAGGTCACCTTGTGTTTCTGTGAGTGTTCTATTGTGAGGAAGAATTATTGGCCCCAAGGCAACAGGAATATTCCTGATGCCTTTCTTTCAATAGTGATAGAAGTCAGGTTACTTATTGAGAACAGACGATTGAAATTGCTGAGATAATGAGCTCTGTATATAAACCAGTCAGTGAATCAGACACTGAGAATTACCCAAATATAATGATGCTCTCTCTCAGAACTGACCATCCAACAATACATCAGTCCCCCGTAATGACACCGACATCAGAGAGCTCTGTCAGTATTGACCCTTTGAATATGTCTCACACCCTCTGTGCCACTACCTGAATTGCAGCTTTGATTGTACAATGTGCTGAGTGACAAAGGTGATTTCAGACAACAGCTATGCTAGCAATATCTGTGTGCAGCTCAGTTCGATAGGAAGCTAGGAAAAAGAGTGGGCACACAGGACTGACTGTGGGTTCATTAGTTAAGGGAACTGGGTGGAGTTTCCACAGTTATAAATATATCTTCAGCATATTAAGATAACCTCCCTGCTTCCAGGGCCAAAGATATCACAGAACAGCCGAAGAAATTCTGCGGAGCAGATCAAACGGCATAAGTAGCGCTCCATGGTAGTGAGAAATATCTCAGTGGGAAGGGAGGGAGGGACATTTGGTCCATTAAACAGATTTCAGGAAACTAGGAATAAGGTCCAAAAGCAGGGCCGGTAACGCAGTAATCTCAGACTCACTGTCAGCTCCACTTGCGGAATAGACGTGGAATAATTGAATGGATGAACATGTGGCTGGAGAACTGGGTCCAGAGGGCAGGCAGCAAGTTACAGAGGCGTTGGGACCAGTTCTGGAGCAGGTAGGACCTCAATAAGATGGATAATTTGCATCTTGGCAGTCCTGAAGTGAACATCCTCACAAATAGGTTTGTGAGTGCTATTGGGGAGGCGACAACTGGGATTGGAAAAGTACTGGGAATGTAAATGGGAAGGCTGAATTCATATTCTCTCCCTCGCGTGATTATTGTCTGGCTCATCTTTTGCTGGGTCCTAAATTGTGCCCAATTGTCAGGCTTAATATCGTTTCTGGGTAGAGACTGCAGATGCTGGAATCCAAAGTAGACAGGCAGGAGGCTGGGAGAACACAGCAAGACAGGCAGCATCGGAAGGTGTAGAATTCGATGTTTCAGGTGAAGCAGTTCTTCAGGACTGCAGGTATAGAAGTTGACGTTTCCGGTGTAACCCTTCTTCAGGAGTCCGACTTCTACACCTCCAATCCTGAAGAAGGGTTACACCCGAAATATGGACTTGTCCGCCTCCAGCTGCCTGGCTTGCCGTGTTTTTCCATTCACCCACCTGTCTACCTTCCTATTGTTTCTGGCATTTTTATCTACCTTTCCATTTGACACAGTGCAATATTATCTGTAATTTATTTCCCCATCACAGCAACTGGTAGCATTTGTATCACAGCAGAACATTGAACACTTTCATGTGGAGTTTTCAAAACAAGATTTACACCAGTCCAAAGATGTAAAAAAAAATGATTGGTTGACAATGGAACATTTTGAATAGACAAATAAAATAGAGAATGTAGTGTAGAATATCTCTAAGTAGGTCACTGCAGTCAGTGGATGATCAGGGAATGGAATTGTTGAGAAAGCAAATCAGGAGGATGGAAGAAGTTTGGACAAAATAAATGCATGCAGCTTATAGCCTGATGACAGGCTGATAAGACGCTGGTTGCAATTGTACAGAGGTAACAGTGGAATGAATGATTGTTTCACCAATTATGAGTTGACTCTGGGTTAGATTTAGCAGCTCGGAAAAATATTACTGCAGGTGCTGGAATGTGGACTGAAAACAACCAATGCTGGAGATCACAGTGGGCCAGGCAACATGCATGGCGATAAAGCAAACTTACATTTCGAGACTAGGTGACTCTTCATCAGAGCTGAAGTGAAGTATGGAGGGACAGCATTTATGCTACAGTAACACCCACATCACCACCCCTAATTATAGCATAAATACTGTCCCTCCACACTTCATTTCAGTTCTCATAAAGAGTCACTTACACTAGAAGCATTCGCTCTCTTTCTATGGATGCCCCCGACCCGCTGTGATCTCCAGCATCTGTTGTTTTCAATATGAGTTTAGGAGCTGTTTTGCAGATGGAAACAATAATTCTTGTTGATGGTGAAAATATCTTTTTTTTTTAAAATTACCTCGGGTTCAAATTTGAAGCCACAAGCAATCGGTGTTCATCAAGAACAAAAACAGACGTTGCTGGGAAAACTCGTCAGCACTAGCAGAAGAGACACTGGACTCAAAACATTTATTCTGCGATGTCTCTATCGATACTGTCAAAAATGCATTTTCATGAAGGTACTGAGGATGTCGGATCATCTGCCATATCCAACACCATTCCCAAGCTTCGGATCATCTGCCATATTCAACACCATTCCTAAGCTTCTGTCTTCCCTTTGGTTGTCCTTGGATTCTCCCACCAACTCATCAGCTGATTCACAGAAAGAAGCAAACAAAGGGAATAACATCAGCCATCAGGTTACGGTGAACTTTTCTTTCTAAAAACATACATTCATGGGATTTGGGAGCTGCTGGCTGGCCAGCATTTATTTCTTGTCCCTAGTTGCCCTTGAGAAGGTGTGGTGAGCTGCCCCCATTAATCTCTGCAGTTCACCTGCTGTGGGTTGACCCACCAAGGCATTAGGGAGGGAATTCCAGGATTTTGACCCAATGACAATGAAGTAATAGTAATCTATTTCCAAGTCAAGATGGTGGGTAGCTTGGAAGGGAACTTGCAGGTGGTTGTGTTCCCATCTATCTGCTGCACCTGTCCTTCAAGATGTAAATGGTCTTAGAAGATGCTGTCACAAGATCTTTGGTGAATTTCTGCAGTGCACCCTTTGGATAATGCACACTGCTGATACTGAGCGCTGGTGGTGGATGGATTGAATGTTTGTAGATGTAGTTGGTTGCTTTGTCCTGGATTGTGTGAAGCTTCTTAAACGTTGTTGGAACTGCACCCATCTATGCAAGTGGGGAGTATTCCATTACACTTCTGACTTGTGCCTTACAGATGATGGACAGGCTTTGCAGAGTCAGGAGGAGAGTTAATCGCCACAGTATTCTTAGCCTCTGACCTGCTCCTCTCAGTGCTGCGTTTATGTCGAGAGTCCAGTTGAGTTTGTGGTCAATGGTAAGTCCAGTTCCCATTGTTGATAGTGTTGTATTCATTGATGGTAACATCATTCAGTGTCAAGTGATGGTGGTTATATTGTCTCTTACTGGTGATTATCATAGCTGCGTATTAGTGTGGCACAAATGTTCCTTGCCACTTGTCAGTCCAAGCCTGGATTTTGTCCAGATCTTGTTGTATTTGAACCTGGGCTGCTTCAGTATCTGAGGAGTCGCAAACGGTGCTGAACACTGTGCAGTCGTCAACAAACAGCCCCAAATCTGAACTTTTAATGAAGGGAAGGTCATTGATGAAAGAGCTAAAGATGGTTTATACTAGGACACTACACTGACGAACCCCTGCAGAGGTGTCCTGGAGCTGAGATGACTGACTTCCAACAACCATACCCATCTTGTTATGTGTCAGTTATGACTCTAACGAGAGGAGAGTTCGTCCCCTGATGCCCATTGATTCAAGTGTACTCATGGTCCTTGATGTCACACTCTGCCGAATGTAGCCTTGATGCCAAGGGCATCCATCTCCTCTAGAATGCAGCTGTTTTATCCATGTTTTAACCAAGGCTGTAATCTGACCTGGAGCTGAGTGACCCGGGTGAAACCCAAACTGGGTGTCACTGCGCAGGTTGTTGCTGAGTTGGTGCTGCTTGATAGCATGATGACCCCTTACATCACTTGGAAGTGATGGAAGGGGTTGTGAGTAGAATGATGGGGCGATAATTGGCCAAGTTGGATTTGTCCGGCTTTCTGTGTACATTATATACCTGGCAATTTTCCATATTATCAGACAGGTGTTATTATTATTGACAATGTACTGGCAGAGCTTGATCCTCGGACTGGGAAAATTCTGGAGGACAAGTTTTCAGTGCTATTGTCCGAATATTATCAGGTCTCATTGCCTTTACAGCATGCAGTGCCTCCAATCATATATTCATATCATATGAAGTGAATTGACTTGGCTGAAGCCTGGTATCTCTAATGCTGCGGATCACTGACCCAGATAGAACATGCCCTCGGGACTTCTGGTGAACATTGCTGCGAATGCTTCAGTTTTATCGTTTGCATTGATGTGTTGGACTCTTCCAAAATTGAAAATGGGGATATTTGTGGAACCATCTCCTTCAGTGAGTTTTAATTTTTAACCACCATTTGCAACTGGATGTTGCAGGACTGCAAAGCTTAGATCTGATCCATTGGTTGTGGGCTCACTTAGATCTGTCTATCACTTGCCGCTTATAGTGTTTCGTGAGCAAGTTGTCCTGTTTGGTAGCTTCATCAAATTCATACCTTATTTGCTGCTCCAGGCTTCTCAAGAATGGAAACAGACAAAGTAAATTATCGCTGAAAATAGGTTTGTCATCCAAAAGATGAAAAATCTTTACGATATTTGCATCATATTTGTGAAGATTTATATCATATTATTTACTCTTTTATGGGAGAAATGTGTTAATCTTTTTTCAATTGTCCAGATGTGTGGATCAGAGAATTCCATGAGGAAAAGTGTGTAGGAGACTGTTGTTTTGTTGTTTCCAAACTGGCCTGGTGTGAACGAAGATATTTTTCCTTCATGGCACTCACTGAAAACTGATTGCACGCGCATATCTAATTTCCCTTTCGGTTATGCCTTTGTTGTTCAGCTTTCTGCAAACTGTTGCTCATTGCTAACAGGGCTTGAGACTACTTTGCTCCTCGATTCTTTTTTCGTTTTGTTCTTCAGATGGAGTCATTTCCTTGCCTTAGAAAAGGACTGCTATGATATTGCTACTCCACCTCCTCCTTTCATCCATTCTTCAAGTGGACTCTGCCTTCCATCATCTGCTGCATCTATCATAGAACCATAGAATTTCCACAATGTGGAAACGGGCCGTTTGGCCCAATATGTATACACCCACCCTAGGAAGAGTAACCCACACAGACCCATTCCCCTACTACTCTACATTTACCCCAGACTAATGCACCTGACACCTATACATCCCTGAACACGCTGGGCAATATAACATGGCCAATTCACCTAACCTGCACGTCTTTTGGGTTGTGAGAGGAAACCCTGCAGACACGAGAAGAATCTGCAAAAATCTCCACAGACGGTTACCACAGGTGGGAATTGTGCCCAGGTCCCTGGTGCTGTGAAACCATGCTAACCCTGCTGCTGGCTTTCAGTTATTTGGATTTATTCATTAATTGAATTAATTTTTTAACTGGATATATCACTGCACACTTTAACTGGTATCTAAAACTATTCTGTGTCACCACGTAAATAAATGCATTTGTGCAGCAACTTAAGTTCCGCAGCATAAATGCGATTAATTCAAAGAGGCCAAATGCAGCATAACCCAAATGATAAGCAGCTTGAAAGATATATAAAATATACGCCAACCAGAGAAGTATGAAGCTGGAAGATATGGCAAAGAGTAAAATTACAGATTTCTTTCTGCTCTCTATCTCTGAGTCATTCTCTATTTTTCTCTGACCCCTCAGATCTTCACGCACTTTTATTGCCTCGAAGATATGTCTGACAGTCAGAATGTTGAGAAAGAGAATAAAAGCAAATGGGAGAAATGGTGTTAAAAATTTTTCAAAATATTTGAAACTCAACCACCGACGGTCATTATTATAACTGTAACTGGTAACACAATACAATGGAACATTGTTGGTAATCTTCCCAGGTCGAAATCTAAAGTAATTGGGAATATTTTTTAAAGAAAAGAAAATACAGATTGTTGCTAGAACCCTCAGTGCAGTTTTCTCTGTGCAATACTGAGATTTCATTTGATGAAAACAAATGGCGACAAATCGATCAAAAGAAAATGCAACAGTGAACCAGACAGAACAATCAATAGCTAAGAAGGTCAGGACATTGATAATGCTACAAACAGGCGTGATGTCCAGGAAACACTGTGGATAATAATAGGAACTAAACCGACGAAATATGACATCAAACATAATGAACAGTAGATCAGACGTTGCCATGGCCACCAAATAACGAATGGTACATGCAGAAAGACCACACTTGCCCCGGGTCAAGAATACAATCACCATTAGACTAACTGTAAAAGAGAGAAAAGAAAAGAAGAATTGAAGTTACTGATCAAACGTTCTCTGTCCATGTGTCCAGACTATAAGGGATTGAGTTTAGGTACAAGGGCAATTGTTGTCCTCTTTCATATCAAATTAAATACTTTGAATCACAACAAGCCACCAAAATGAATCATTTGCATTTTATAAAGATATTGGGATGAACATGAGCCAAAATCTATTCCCAGCAACATGGTCATGTATTTAATGTTTTACAGGGGTCAGCAGTGTTAATTTCAGCTACTTTATAGGTTACTCTGTCTATCTGGAATTTTACATAAGATATAAAATCCAGACAAAGACACCCAGATGAGCAAAGCAACGAATGAGAAATATCTCGCACAAACATTGATTGCAAAGTGCCTGCATTTGGTTTTGGATTTTCCACAGCTCAGATTGCCTCTAGAATTTCATAACCACGGTATGTAAACTGCAGAAAAGGGCATTAAATCACTTCACAATGACTGGGAAAGGACGTACTCCACAATATGAAATGCTAAAAAAACTTTGAATCCATCCCATGGGAATGAAATTGAGTGTATTAACAATCTAACAATGAAAGTATTCAGCAGTGAATCCAACCATAAATTCTCAGGTTGGATACCCAACTCAATCATAAGAACTTCTGCGTTTGGTACAGCATCACGCCACATGCCCAAGATGATACACCACAGCCCCTACCAAATAAAATCTGAATCCATGCAGCATTGGTCATTGCAAGCTTCTGGCTTAGAAATCAGGCACTTTACCTGGGATTAAGCAAAAGTTCCTGCCTGATGTCCAGGCTCATGCACTCAAGCTCCTGTGCTAGGCCGTCTCCATGTGAGTAGTGTTCCCCTTCCCAGATTCAGAAAACAAAACTGGGCTAGAAATCCCTGTAGCCTACCCAACATTCTCCATGGAAATCACTAGAATTGAATCACTACTTGTTCTCAGTGACCCAATCTATTGTTTGGCATCAGAAGCTGACTTTGAATTCTGGCCAGTGCTAAAAGTTAGGGGAGACAATGGTATAATAGTCTTATACTAGAGTATTCATTCTGGGACCTAGGTAATGTAGTGGGGTCCTGGGTCCAATGTCCAGCTTGGCAGATAATGGAATTTGAACTCTATTAGAAATCTGTACTTAAGAATGGAATGATAACCATGAAATGTTTTTATCCCCCAACAGTTGACAACAATCTCATTCACTCATGTCCTTTAGGGAAGGTAATCTGTGATCTTGCGTGGTCTGGCCTTCATGTGACTCCAGACCCACAACAATCTGGTAACTCTTAACTGCCCTCTGGGCAATTAGGGATGGGCAGGAATTGTTGCCCCCCCCCCATCGAAAGAATAAAAGAAAATGGAGTTCCCATCCACAACCAACTTGCTGGTACAGATCACTGCTTCCCATTTTAGACCACTGCCTAGGACTGGATAACCTCACATGAAGTTCATTGACACAAACATGTGACTCTCATAACTGACCCAGTTTCAAGGATAAGAGAGCCTCCGCCCGAATCAGCATAGTATTCTGAAATAGGGATCACCAATACATAGACCACATGTAACAAAGGCAAAAGGACCTTTCTCCTGGTTTGAGACCAGTAGTAGTTGGGAAGTTCATTGAATTAGACAAAAAATGCTTTGACTTGGCCATCTTCTGGGATATGTGACACCCTGAATCTAGCAGGACCTCAGCACCAAGCTTTTACCCTTTTCCCTTGGACATTTCTTAGGCTCTCTCCCATGTGACACTTTCTTGAACAATAACAATCCTGCGAGTTCAGAGATATATTCTTTCAGATTTGGAAATACTGTTTATTTTTAAAGGTGCTCGCAGAATATGAGATTTGGTGGCTAGGCCAATATTCATTACCCAGTTCTAATTGCCTTTGTGATAATCCGGGACAGTGGCAGTTCGGATCATTTGCATTATCTGGTGGACAGGAAAACTCTGTGTTTTTGGAGGAAAGTTGACGAATATTTAGACTGCAGCAGTGATGGAGTAATGACAGATTTCCATGTCAGAATGATATCTAGGTTGAAAGGGGAATTGGCATGTGATATGGTATTCTTGTGCATTTTCAGCCCCTGTTCGTCTAGATGTTGGAGGTCATAGTTTTGTCAGGTGCTGTGGACAGAGACTTGGAGTTTAAATGTTTTACATCTTGTTGGTGGTATTCTTTGCTGGTCATTGCGTGCCATTGGTGCAGGGAGGAATCCTAAATATGGTCATTGACAGGTGGGGGATGGTGCCAGTGTAGCTGTGGAAGAGGGAGTATACACATGTATCCTACAAAGAGGCAGGCCACCTCACTACTTTGTAGGAAGCGGGACGATTGAAATAAAAAGTTGTTAAATGCAAGCACAAGTTCTGCCAAGCGAATCAGACTGTCAGTGGAGGGGGACCAGTTGGGTTGGTGAGAGGGGTAAAACAGAGGGCTTTAAGGCCTTCCTTATAGGGCATATAGGTGTATAAGAACTGAACGTCCAGGGTGAAGATGAGGTGTTGGGGACCGGGGAAACGAAAATCATGGAAGAGGTAGAGGACGTGAGTGGTGTCTAGAACATATGGGGGTAGTTTCTGGTCCAAGGGGGGCAGGACGGAATTGAGATAAATGAAGATGAGTTCAATGGGGCAGGTAGAAATAATCGATCGACTGGGGCAGTCGGATTTGTGGATTTTCAGCAAGAGATAAAACGGAGCGGTGCGGGGTTGGGGAACTGAGATTCGAGGCTGAGGGTGGGCTGAGGTGATGAGCTTGTGGATAGTGTTGAGATGATGGTTTAGTGATGAGAGGAGGTTTTGTGGTCAAGAGGGTGGTAAGAGAAGGTGTCGGCAAGGTCAGAGGCTGTGGTACAAGTAAATGGGTTTGGTACTGTTTGGACTCCTGGGCAAAGACAGAATGTTTGTCATTATCACAGTAAAAGAACAGAAAAGTTGACATTCTAGAAATAGGAGTTGTGAGCTGTATTAGTGACATGAAGTACACTGAGAGTAGGCAGAACCAAATCGTACTGTTGATGGTTAAATAAATGGGTCATAACTTTTTATATTGAATGTGCAGCATCCGAAAAGAAGTATGTATCACTGTTTCTTGAAATTCACCGAGAATGAGCGGAATATAGTCAAATGTGGGGCCTGAAACTTTAAAGGATTTAGTAATGCAAAATATGGCAATGTTATTTCTATCAATAAAGTACAACACAACCAGAGTTAATTTAGTTAAAATACTCATTCAGGTTTCGAATTCTTTGTAATGGGCGAGGCATGTATAGTACATTAAAGGAACATGTCAAATGTTCTGTATTCTGTCCTGTTAATTCTTCAACTCAATTATTAATTACAGACATACTAAAGGCATTAAAGGGACTAAAGTCAGTTATTTGTTAAAACATTTATTTTTTCATTCCCAATGCTGTTCATATTTTTGATTTTATATATTGCCTTAAAAGTGACTGATGGACGTTTCTCATCAAATCTCTCTGCCCACCTGCCCCCACCTGGCCACAAACCTCAGGAGGACACAAAGTGAAAAGTAGCGATTACTTTTAATTAACTGTGGAAAAATTCGGAATTACAGATTAATCAACTGTTAAGCTAAATCTGATCACATTCTGGTGTAAAACTGTGTCAACAGTTCCAGTTCTATATCCATCCTTATTAGAGTCTTGATCAGAAGTTAATGTAACTATATCTCACAACTTGCCCTAACTTTGCTGGAAGATTACTCAGTCCCAAAAGGATAATAAATATTATTTGAGTAAACATGACATGTCTGTAGGGCATTTTATTGAATTAACATTGTAGCTCTGCTACTTTTACTTTATTAAAACGTTATCACATCTTTTTATCTCCATGGGGACATTTCAGTTTGTAAACTAAGTACCAACATATTCAACCAACTGTGAAGATTTTCTAATTTGCAATTCATTGTATATTTATACACTACATTGACAGCATCAGTGGACAGAACAGAAATGAGGAATGTAATACAAGTGAAGGACAGTATGGTTCATATCGTTATGGTCGTATTGACCATTGTTTTCAGGTATTCCATTTCATTTAGTCCCCCACAGACAGTTAAATTCTATATAAAAACAGAACAACTGGTGATGCTGTAAATCAGAGACAAAAATAGAAATTGCTGGATAAAAGCTCAGCAGGTCTGGCAGCATCTTTGGAAATAAATCAGAGTAACTTTTTCGAGTTGAGTGTCCCTTCCTTAGAAGCGGAGTGCTGAGGAAAGGTCGCTCAACCCAAAACATTAACTCTGAGTTAAATTGTATCGTCTGAGATGTTCCTACTTATGGAAGTCCTCTTGGGTAAATTTATATGTCCAGTTAGTAACACGCACTCAGTGTATCTTTATTTTGAGAGATACTCACAATAACACTTGGACAATGGGGTTAATTGTTCGCTCTTGGCTAGGAACCCACACAAGGTAAAATTTAAACGAAAAATGCTCACAGAATCACACTGCCAAGAGAATCCCTGCTCCCTTCAGGCTATTGACCCACGTGTAATACGAGTGAGAGACATTCCTCGTAAAATTACAATTGAGATCACAACAATTCCTGTTTTTGTGATACACATGTACTACAATTCTGCATTTAGAGATATGCAAAAGAAAGCAAAAATACTGGGTCAGAAGTTCCCATTTGAGTCGTCACCTACACTCAGTACAAGAATTTTTAAAAAATCATTCGTGGGATGTAGGCATTGCTCATTGGTCAGAATTTATAACCCACCCTTAGTTGCCCTCAGAGATGGTAGTGAGCCACATTCCTAAGCCACTGCAATCCAGATGCTTCAACAATGTCATACGGGAGAGAATTCCAGGATTTTAACTCACTGACATTGAAGGAATGGCGATATATTTCCAAGCCAGGATGGTGAGTGGCTTGGAGGGGAACTTTCGGATGGTAGTGTGTCCATGTATCTGCTGGCCTGTCCTTTTGGATGGCATGGTCCTGGTTTTGGTTGGTACTGTCGAAGTGTATTTGGTGAATTTCTGCATGCATCTTGTCGATGGTACACACTGCAGCTACTGAGCATCAGTGTTGGAGAGAGTATGCGTATGTCGATATGATATCAATCAAACAGTGTGTTTTGTCCTGATGGTGTCAAAATTTTGAGCATTGTTTGAGTTGCACTCATCCAGGGAAGTTGGTTTATATTCCATTGCACTCCTGACTTGTGCCTTGTGGACAGGCTTCAGGGAATTAGGAGTGAGTTACTCACTTTGTATTCCTCGTCTCTGACCTTCTCTTCTAACCACAATGTCTATAGAGTGAGTCCAACAAGCTTCCAGTCAATGGTAATCCCCAAGATGTTGATATTGAGGTTTTCAGAAATAGTAACAGTGAATGTCAAGGGGTGGATATTAGATTTGTATTGTCAATAGTCATTGCCTGGCATTTATGTGGCATGAATATAAATTACCACATCCGACACTTCTGGTGGCATTGTGCTTATCATTGCTGCCTCACAACGTCAGGGACCCAGATTTAATTCCAGCCTGAGTGGACTGTCTCTGTGGACTTTATACATTCTCTCCATGACTGTATGGGTTTTCAGCCGATGCTCCACTTTCTTCCCAGGTCACATTTTTGCAGCCAATGTACAGTAGCTATGACAAATGCAGGATTATGGCGATAGGGTGGGGCGTTTTGGTGGGATACTTTTCGGAGTGTTAGCGCAGGGTTTCTATGATCCTATGATATAATCCAGATTTTGTTACGTGTTCTTTAAATCTTACCAGTCTGATCAGCAACCAAATGAAATTTGTTTGAGATCTTGGCGCCGAGCATTCCAACAAAAGCATTTCCTTCAAGTGAATTATTTTGGAATTGAAGACACAAGTTGTTATTGCATTAGAGAGTCCCTTGATGTGACTCCCTTGATGTGAAACATGCTGTGCCAGACACATTCCAACAAGCAGCAGTGCTGACATTTACATTGTTCTGCGGAAATGTTCAGTTCAGGGTTGGTGTTACTGCAAAAATTCATAAACTTTCAAATGCTAGCTGGCAACAATGAGTCCCTTCAATACTTCCTCACTCCTACCCCAATGTACTTACCATCCGTCAATAGCACTAAACAGTCTGAGGTTACTCAGCACCTAAATTGGACATTCAATAAACCACCTCAACTTGATACAGTGATTTGAACATCAAAAATGTCAAATAAAAACTGGAAGAACTGTGGATGCTTTAAATCAGAAACAAAAACCGGAATCGCTGGAAAAGCTCAGCAGGTCTGGCAGCATCTGTGGACAGAAATGAAGTTTCTGTTTCGGTTTGAGTGACCGTTCCTCAGAATCATCACCAACCAAGATGGAGGTGAACATACTGAACTGCCCTGTGTAGGGTCCTTTCCCTGAATGGCCATCCTCATCCAGCACAGGGTCTCGTCATGAACAATTTCCCACAAAGTGAGCACAGGCGAGCAGTCATTCCCACTTAACCCTTGCTTTGCAATAATTCAAAATGCGAGAAAGATGCAATAACATTTCCAAGAGGCAGATGGACTAACATTGCCCAGCAGGATCTTGAACTGCACTGATGTGACTACAGCAAGCCACATTTTCACTTTTGGAATTTATGAATCTATATAAATCTGTCCATGTGGTGTAAATTACAATCATCGTTTGGACAGACATCCCATGTAACATTGATGCAATGAAGTCTCACACCATGAGACAAAGAGCATCATGCTGGACAAATGGTTAATATTATTTTAGCGGTGTGCTGCTGATGGTCTATGAATCAACTGCTGATTCATTTACAGTTTCCAACTCACCGAGTCAGTCAATGCTGAATATCAGATCAACTGGAGGGCACAGCAGCAGGACTGACTTTCACTCTGTCTGGGGCCGGAGGTTGTTGACCCTGATTGGAACCTCGGAGCAGTACAACAATATTTAGTATCCTAAATCACACATCAGTCACCACAAATCAAATTGTCTTTCATCAGAACAAAAGTCCTGTTGTATCACCAAATCTCCACCGTTCTGGGGCCTTTGGGCTGAATACAAGAACAAACGTTTCACAGAATTGGTGGAGTACTGAAGTCCATAGTATAACACTATGGCCTTTTAGTGAATTGACCTAAAAATACTTGCGGGGTATTCATCTGTAAAATGTCAGTACCAACATAACAATTATAAAAATAATGAATACTTATCCAAATTGATCGCCAAAACTGAAATAACAATCCCAAACAAATACAATTGGGAGCACCTTCACATGGAGAGAAAGTGAGGACTGCAGAGGCTGGAGAGACAGAGTCGAAATGCGTGGCGCTGCAAAAGCACAGCAGGTCAGGTAGCAAGCAAGGAATGATGAAGGGCTTATGCCCGAAAGATTGACTTTTCTGCTCCGTGGATGACTGCCTGACCTGCTGAGTTTTTCCAGCGCCACACTTCTTCACTCTGACTCTCTCGCATCTGCAGTCCTCACTTTCTCTCAGTCACTGTAAACCTTACTGCAAAGACTCTTCTGACGATGCCCATCTTAAAGAAGTTCTTCTGCTCCCTCTGTAAAGCACCTTTACAGAGACCATTATAGTTTGGGGAACAGGAATTGATAACAGAAACAAAGGGCAAGGTGGGAAATATACTGATGGACAAAGTTGTTTGATCCTCTGTGGGAGATTTTCTGCCACTGCACTCCAGATCTCAGCGTTTGTCCTATTAAAGTCCGTACCACAGCACTGTGCATTTTTTAACCAATGGCACAACTGGCACGTCTTTTTAACAATCAAATAATTCAACAATGCACATTGTAATTGTTACCCTGTAACCTCCCAGTGTTCTGTCCTCACAACTATCATGTCCCCACACATTCACTGACTGACAAATACACTCAGGATGGTAGAAGCCATCTGTGCTGACCCTCACTTATCACACTATAACAACCTGCTCAACCACGTATTGTCAGCATTGTATTTGTGCTCCCATTTGGAACAAGCTGCCTGTGTGAGATCCACCAACAAAATAAATTTACTTCAAGGAATAGGAAACACCAGGTATCACTGAGAGCTGAGTTGTTACAAAACCCATCTAACCGATATCAGGCTTTGAACTGCCACAGAGAGAGTCATCTTGCTGCACACTTTCTCGACATAGAATCCCGACAGTGTGGAACCAGACCACAGCAGCCCTCCGAAGACTAACCCACCCAGATCCATTCCTTATACTCCACATTTTCCCTGACTAATGCACCAAACCTACACTGCTCCCTTAACAATGTGGGAAATTTAGCATGGCCAATCCACCTAACCTGCACATCTTTAGACTGTAGGAGGAAACTAGAGCACCTTGGGGAAACCCACACGGACACGGGGAGAATGCGCAAACTCTGCACAGAGGCTGGAATTGAACCTGGGTCCCTGGTGCTGTGAGGCAGCAGTGCTAAATGCTGAGCCACAATGTGCCCCAAACCAGGGCTGGCGCTCAGTCAAATTTCATGAATGTGGCCTCAGTGTAAACCCATTCTGCACAGTATGGAGAAACAAACAGTGCTGCACATTACTGAGGAGCCTCCTAACTGACAAACTATTCGCTTTAAACTCCGTAAGTGAGGACACTATCATCTGGCTCGGGATTTGCCTTGCGAAGTGGAAACAAAATAGTTATCAGGCATTCAGTAGAAATGTTATACAACTGAAGTGGTTAAAAGACTTACCAGGCATACTAACAATGGGAAGGATAATATAGTATATTTTTAAGATCTTTAGCCTTGGAAAATACATTTTGTTGCTTGTGGAACGACCACTTCCTTCCTGCTGATGGCAATCTCTCAGCATTGGAGAATTATCTCATAATTGGACATGAGACAGTTGCAGAGACTGTTTTATCTTGCTTGGTATCTCCACTGGGAAAATATTATGACGCTTTCTTTATTTTTAAAATAATTTCTTGAATGACAACAAGTTTATTTTAATGCAGTGATATCACTCAGTTTTACATTTGTATTTGAATACCCCAAGGACTGGATTAATCTGATCTTATTTGGTCTGAAATGTTCATTACAATTTGTCTTCAAACAACCAGACTTGCATTATTTCACTCACTATCCATCCCATCAATTTAAAAATATTTTTCGATATCCTTTCCAGTGATGACCATCATTTTGCTGAGGTTATTCAATCTTTCAATACCTCATGTTGTCGAGTTCTTTAAGAGCTCCTCTACTGCACACTTTTATCCCACTGCTTTCCGTGTTAATTCAATTTTCCAACTTATTTGTGAAATTCTATCTATGAGTGTGCACTCTAATACTGAAATTAAAGCTGACAGTGACCACAACAACAACTGGAACTTACACAAGGTTTCTCAAATCAAATACAAGAATGAAAGAAACTAATTCAGAACGTGATCTTCAGAAATTCTAGAATGAGAATCACATCGAACAGAAGAGGCCATTCAGCCCATTTTGTTTGTCCAAACAAAATGACAATAAATCTACAGTAATCCCACTTTCCAGCATTTGGCCCATAAACTTGAATTTTATGACATTTCAAGTGTTCACCCAAGTACTTTTCTGAGGTTTTGCATTTCAATTGCAGGCCCGTACCACCCTCTAGGTGAGGAGAGGTTTCCTCATATCCGCTCTAAAGCTTCTGGCATTCAGCTTAAACTTATACCAACCTGTTATTGGTCCTTCAACTAAGGGGAACAACTGCTTCTGTTCACTCTGTCCATGCCCCTCATACATGCACCCATCTCTTGCTTATCCAGCCTCCCTCTTCACAGCATAATTGCTACATTATAAGCAACAGTCTGTTGAACCTGTGTTGATCTCCATCAGTGCAATTGCATCCTTCCTATGGCATAGTGACAGAATTACATACAGGTTCAACACAGGTTCAACAGAATGTTGCTTATAATGTAGCAATAGAACACATAACAGAAAAGTCCCTTCACCCCTCGATGTTGCACCGACCGTTTATCTTATTCTAAGATCAAACTAACCTACATATTACTATGTCACATGTGGCAATCCAAGAGTCGCTTAAATGTTCCTAATGTACCGGACTCTACTACCACGACTGGCAATGCATCCCATACGCCTTCTCTACTACCCTATTGACCTGTCCTACGACCTTTAGTGATCTGTTAACAAGTTCCTCAAAAACCTTTTGGTTTCTTTGCCCTTCCTAGTGTCGCACCATTCATTGAGTGCTGCCTTGTTTTGAAACTTCTGTAAGAGTGTATCACCTCCAGGTTTATCAGGGTTAAATTCTACGTGCCGTTGCTCTGCCCATTTGACCAATGTGTCTATTTATATTTGTAACCTAAGAATATTTTCCTCACTGCCAAACATCCGGTCAATATTCGTAGCATTGCAAACTTACTTATCATCCCCAACCACCCCCACCCCCTACAACACACACGCATAATCAGATGCATACACACACAAACACACTCATACACACACACTCTCACTCACACACACACACTCATACATGCGCACATAAAGAGGCACAATCTTCATTAACTTTTATGAATGTCACAAACAATAAGGGACCCAACATTCAGCCCAGTGGTATACCACTGGACACCGGCCTCCAATTACATAAACAGACGCCTATCAACACCATCTGCCTCCTCTGACTGAGCCAATTTGCGAAGTAAATCTGGATGCCATGTGCTTTTCCCTGATTTATCATGTGGGGCCTTGTGGAAGGCTTTGCTGAAAACCGCATCAGTTGCCTTACCCTCATCGACAAACCTAGGCAACCCTTTGAAACATTTCACCAGATTTTTGAGGCATTTTGTCCTTCTGACAAAGCCATGCTGACTGATAAATCCTTGCCTCTCAAATGGAGATTAATTCTCACCTTCAGAATTTTCTCCGTGCACTGGGAATCACTGATCTGTAATTCCAGGTCAACCTCCATCACCTTTCTTGAAAAGTGGAAACACATCAGCTGTGCTGAATTCCTCTGCCATATCCCAAGTAGCTGCAGAGGAATTAAAGGATTGGTGATAGTACTTATAACTTCCACCATTATCTCCTTGGTTACAACTCCTGCAGACCTCGGGACTTGTACACTTTTAATCTCGCCAAACCTACAGTACAGAATAGAATCCTTACAGTGTGGAAACAGGTCCTTCAGCCCAAAATGTCCACACCAAGCCTCCCAAGAGCAACCCATCCAGACCCACTTTTCCACCCCATTACTCTATACCTACCCTCGACAAATGCACCCGACGTACTCATACATGAATACTGTGGGCAATTTACCTTGGTCAATTCATCTAACATGCACATCTTTGGATTTGGGAGGAAACCAGAGCACCAGGAGGATCAAGACATTCCAACGTTCTTTAAGGCTAAGTGAGAGAAAGAATTCATAATAAAACACTTATAATGTGGAAGAACGTCTGACGTATTTTACACACACACACACACAATCTCTTTCACACACACACACACACACACACACACACACACACACACACACATAAACACAAGCACACACAATCACCTCATCACCTCATATACCTCACACACATAAATTATTCTTCAACTTTTCTACTTAGTACCTTCCTTTGCACGGGAAAACATTTCACTGGGTTCATCCATGATTTCTTCAGGCTTCCCACTAGCAAATACACTAACCTGTCTCAATCAGAAGCAAACTGGATGGTCTCACAATTGGTTCACAGTGAATTCAATTTAATGTAATTTTCAGCCCCACTTTGTCTACATTCCCATTTTCTAGAAACTAAATAATGACAAATTAATATTACGCTCAATGATAAACAACAAAACATAAAACCCTTATTTATGTTATTGTAACAAAAGTATCATATTTCGGTTCTTAATATTCCGATACTTTCAAAATATTATGATGGACTCAAGTCAAGTCTTATCAAGATTACAGTGGTGCTGGAAAAGCACAGCAGGTCAGGCAGGATCCGAGGAGCAGAGAAATCGACGTTTCGGGCAAAAACCCTTCAGCCTGATGAAGGGTTTTTGCCCGAAACGTAAATTTTCCTGCATTCATGATGAATGGCCTCTTCCAAAGGTGTTGATTTTCCTGCTCCTCGGATGCTGAGTGATTTGCTGTGCTTCTCCAGCACCACTCTAATCTTGACTATAATCTCCAGCATCCGCAGTACCCACCTCCATCAAGTCTTATCATGACGGATTCTGGACCTTCAGTTGAATAACTAATTTGAATTATGACTCGAATACTGACCATTGTCAATTGTTGTAAAAAACAATTGTTCCACTAATATCCTTTCGGGAAAGAAAACAACAGTGTACCTGGTCTGGGCTACATGCGATTAGTGTGTTTGTTGGAGGCCAGGCATTTAAGCTCTAGGACTTCATTGCTGGAGTTTCTCAAGACTGTATCCGAGGCCTAACTATCTTTAGTGATTGTATAACTGTCACTCCCTCAATCATAATGTCATATGTCAGAATCAGTTAACACAATTGGTGGTAGACGGTTGTTTTCAGACTGGAGGTCTTTGAACAGCGGTGTGCCACAGAGATTGGTGCCCAGTCCACGACATTTGTCAATTTTATAAATGATTTGAATTTGAAAATAGGAGGTATAGTTAGTAAGTTTTCAGATGACACCAAATTTGAAGGTTTAGTGGACAGCGAAGATGATTACCTCAGAGTACAATGGGATCTTGCACAGATGGGCCAATGGGCCGAGGAGTGGCAGGTGTAGCTTAATATAAAGAAATGTGAGGTGCTGCATTTCGGAACAGCAAGTCATATACACTTAATGCTAAGGTGCGAGGGAGTGTTGCTAACCAAAGAGACCTTGGACCGCAGGTTCACAGCTCCTTGAAAGTAGTGACAAGTACAGGGATAGTGAAGAAGGCATTTGGTATACTTTATTTTATTGGTTAGAGCCCTGTGTATAAGAGTTGGGAGGTCGTGTTGCAACTGTACAGGACATTGGTTTGGTCACTTTTGGAATATTGTGTGCAACTCTGGTCTCTTTCCTATCGGAAATATGTTGTGAAGCATGGAAGGGTTCAGAAAAGTTTTACAAGGATGTTGCCAGGGTTGGAGGATTTGAGCTATAGGGAGAAGCTGAATAGGATGTGAATGTTTGCCCTGGAACTTTGAAGGCTGAGGGGTGACCTTATAGAGGTTTATAAAATCATAAGGGGCATTGGTAGGGTTAATAGACAAAGTCGTTTCCTGGGGTGGGGGAGTCCACAGGTTTAGGGTGAGCGGGGAAAGAATTAAAAGAGATCTAAGGGGCAACATTGTCACGCAGATTGGTGCGTGCATGGAATGAGATGCCAGCGGAACTGGTGGAGACTGGTACATTCAACAGACATTTGAATGGATATATGAATGGGATGGGTTTAGAAGGATATGCTGGCCAAGTGCTGGCACATGGGACTAGATTAGGTTGGGATGTCTTGTATTGAAGGGTCTGTGTCTGTGCTGTACATCTGTACAACCCTCAACCTAACCATTTGCCACCTTATTTGTATACTCTCCAGGATTACCAAAGTGATGGAAAGGATCATTATGAAGCAATAATTACAAAGTTAGGACATGTTCAAAAGCAATCAGTAAGGTTTCAGCCAGGGCCAGTTGCTTTTGATCTCATAAAAACTTTTGGTGCAGGCTTGGAAAAAAGAGAGGCTTTCCAGAGGTGAGGTGAGAGTGACTAACCTTGACACAAAGGTCACATATGACTGAATATGGCATCAAGGAGCCTTACCCTTCCTCAGGGTGTTGTCGTCGGCCCAACCATCTTCAGTTGCTTCATAAATCACCTTCGTTCCATGTAGTAGGACACTCACTAATGAACATTCACTAAAACATACAGCAAAATTGTGAGTCATAGACTATAGAGATGCACAGCATGGAAACAGACCCTTCGGACCAACCCGTCCATGCCGACTAGATATCCCAACCCAATCTACTCCCATTTGCCAGCACCTGGCCCATATCCCTCTCAACCCTTCATATTCATATACCCATCCAGATGTTTCTTTTAAATTTTGTCATTGTAACAATCTCCACAACATCTTCTGACAGCTCATTTCATACACGCACAAACCTCTGCGTGAAAAAGTTGCCACATAGGTCCCTTTCATATATATCCTCTAGTCCTGCACCCCTTCCACCCCAGGAAATAGGCCTTTGCTCTTTATCCTGTCCAAGCCCCTCATGATTTTATAAACTTCTATAACGTCACCCCTCAGCCTCCGATGCTCCAGGGAAAGCAGCCCCAGCCGATTCAGCCTCTCCCTGTAGCTTAAATCCTCCAACCCTGGTAACATCCTTGGAAATCTTTTCCGAACCCTTTCAAGTTTCACAATATCCTTCTGATAGGAAGGAGGCCAGAATTGCAAGCAATATTCCAAAAGTGGCCTGACCAATAAAATATACAGCACAATGTGACCTCCACATTCCTATACTCATTGGTCTGACCAATAAAGGAAAACATACCAAACGCTTTCTTCACTATCCTATCTACCTGCGACTCTACTTTCAAGGACTCCTCAATTCCTGAAGCAGTCCATGTCCAAATGGTGCAAGATCTGGACAATATACAAGGTTGGGCTGATAAGTGGCAAATAACATTCACACCACATGAGTACAATGTCCGTGTCTAGCAAGAGAGAATCTAACTCTTAATCACTGTGTTTTAATGGCATTGTCGATATTATATTCCTTATTATCAACAATCTGACAGTTACCATTGACTAGAAACTGAACAGGTGCAGTGATACAAATATTGTCGCTCCAAGAGCAGTTCTGATACTAGGAATCCTGCAGGTAGTAACTCACTTCCTGACATCCCATCTCCCAGAGCCTGGCCGTCATCTGTAAGGTGTGAGCATGATGGAACACTCTCCATTTGCTTTCATAAGTGCACCTCCAACAACACTCTCGAGGACTGACACTCTCCAGAACAAAGCACCTAATTGATTGGCACCACATCCACAAACCTTCATTCTTTCTCTCACTTATGCTCACTGTGCAATGCGACATCTCCTGCAGGTTCTCACTTTGCTTTGGAGCAATATTCTGGACAGCTTCTTTTTTCATTTGTCCGCCTTTGGTCTACTGAAACTCTCCAACGGGGAGAAGCATGTATGGAGATTGAGTGATTTTGATATTGGATGGGTGCCTAATGGAGGAACTATAGGGGGATGTAGTACAAGGTGGTGAAGAAGCACAATGAAGGGCCATTAAATAGGGGCCATGGCAGGGTGCAAAACTGGGAGACTGTACATTTGGTGAATTAAGCATCTGATCTGTGTCAGGTTGAACTAAAAAGATGTATAAACTCGGCTTCTTTAATAAACACAAGTCATTTGTAATCAAAGCATAACTTATTTAATGAAGATGTAATCTTTGTTTAACATAGGCATCAGTAATAAAGAAGCATGAATAGTTATCCCATTATATGATCTCAGACACATACACACATGCACAATAAAAAAAAAACTCAGCAGTTTGTGTCTTTCTGAAGTAAAACAACGCAATGTTGTCCAATGGATTTATTTGTTCTTGGAGTCAAAAAGAAAAGAGCATATATGGAGTGTTGATGTCAATTCGAATTTTGTGTTTTGGATCTTACAGGCAATGTCCATGATACATAGAGTTCATTACATGATCATGGCAGACGCAACATGCGCAGAAATTAAAGTGTTGGGAAGACTTTTCAGACACTCCTTGATACAGACAAATAGACTTTCATTGAACTCAGAAGGTAGTATTTCAGCGAAAAGGGAAAATTGGTTGGTCAGTTTCATCACAAGCTAATAGTTCCCCCAAACAAATTTCAGATAACAGAAAAGCACACTTTAGTCCAGTCCTTGTTCAAAGAAACCCAACAGTGTCCTTAAGCAGAACCTGATTTTCAGTTCGCTCGGATTTTCCCTGCCATTGCGCCAGCCCTTCCTCTTTTGGTGCAGTGTGGCGGTTAGAACAGGCAGCTTCCATCCCAAACTTGCCCGACCGCCAAATAAATCTGGGAGGTGGAACATGAGAGTGGTGGTAGATGGTAAATATTCAGCCTGGAGCCCAGTTACAAGTGGAGTTCTGCAGGGATCAGATCTGGGTCCTCTGCTGTTTGTAATTTTTATTAATGACTTGGAAGAGGGAGTCGAAGGGTGAATCAGTAAATTTGCAGACGATACGAAGATTGGTGGAGTTGTGAATAGCGAGGAGGGCTGTTGTCGCCTGCAAAGGGAATTTGAAATGATGCAGAGCTGGCCTGAGGAGTGGCAGATGGAGTTCAACCCTGTCAAGTGTGAGTTGTCCATTTTGGAAGGACAAATAAGAATGCAGAATACAGGGTTAACGGTAGGGTTCTTAGTAAGGTGGAGGAGCAGAGGGATCTTGGGGCCTATGTTCATAGATTCTTGAAAGTTGCCACTCAGGTGGATAGAGCTTATAAGAAGGCCTATGGTGTATTAGCGTTCATTAGCAGAGGGATTGAATTCAAGAGTCGTGAAGTCATGTTACAGCTGTATAGGACCTTGGTTAGGACACATTTGGAGCACTGTGTGCAGTTCTGGTCGCCTCACTTTAGGAAAGATGTGGAAGCTCTGGAGAGGGTGCAGAGAAGATTTACAGGATGTTGCCTGGAATGGAGAATAAGTCATACGAGGATAGGTTGAGAGTGCTAGGCCTTTTCTCATTGGAACGGCGAAGGATGAGGGGTGACTTGACAGAGGTTTATAAGATGATCAGGGGAATAGATAGAGTAGACAGTCAAAAACCTTTTCCCCGGGTACAACAGAGTGTTACAAGGGGACATAAATTTAAGGTGAGGGGTGGAAGGTATAGGGAGGATGTCAGGGGTAGGTTCTTTACCCAGAGAGTGGTGGGGGCATGGAATGCGCTGCCTGTGGGAGTGGCAGAGTCAGAATCATTGGTGACCTTTAAGTGGCAATTGGATAGGTACATGGATGGGTGCTTAAGCTAGGACAAATGTTCAGCACAACATCGTGGGCCGAAGGGCCTGTTCTGTGCTGTATTGTTCTATGTTCTATGTTCTATAACACCAACAACAATAGACCTGAATGATACACTGCTGTCATTGCCCAGCAGCACAACATTGACATCACCACCATGAGTGGAATATGACTGGCAGGAGAAAGGTAACTTGAAGAACAAAGTGGAGGTTACACCTTCTTCGGGAAAAGCAAACACATACACTGTCCCGAAGGGATCGTTTTCAGCACAACAAACAAACTAGTCAGACGGCCCAACAAATCCCCTTGTGGGGTAAATGAGCTCCTCATGACCCTCGGACACACCCTGGGCCAAAAGCAGTACATCACAGCCGAAATTACCTCTGCCCTGAATCTAGACACAATGGAGGAGACAAAAGACTCATTCCACACCAGCCTCGAACTAACGCTATCCCACTGAATGAAGTGTTTCTCAGGCAGTGCCTCACTGCCGACATGATGATGCCCAAGATACCTGAGTCACAGAGTGCCCACAGCATCTGGTCCACCCTAAACTCCTGTTCAGTCAGCTGCTGTGTGGTGACCCTTGGCCTCTCGTCCAGGAAACCCCAGCTCTGGCTCAGTGAGAAAAAGCAGGAGATCCAGGCTCTCTGAGATCGCAAACGTGAGGTATTCCTGAACTAGCACCTCCACCATAACTCCAGCTAAAGGAAACAAGCGGAGACGCAACTGAAGGCCAAGGTGTAACAAAAAAGTCGTGACCTAAAGAATAGATGGTGGGTGGACAGAGTCAGCAGGAGAGTCCGTGACTCACTAATAACCACAATGTATGTGGCTTCTTCAGCACAATCAAAGCCATCTACAGCCCGAGTACCCAGTGGGTGACCCCACTGAGAGCCAAACACAGAGAGTCCCTCATCAAAGATCGAGAGGCAGTTAGCACTCTCTGGAGCGAGAACTTCGAATGTCTCCTCCACCAATTCACATCCTTCAGCACAAGTGTTCCTGACACTGACCCACAAAACATACCCACGCCATCTCAGCAAACCTCCAACCCCCCATGAGGGCAAAAACACCTCCAACAGCAGAACAGCAACAAGGCCACCAGAAAAGATGGAATCCCCGGTGAAGGACTAAAATATGGCGGAGAGTCATTCTTGACATGAATCCACCTCACCATTCTTGTCTGGAATGAAGGGAGCACGCTTGGAGATCGAATAGATACAGTTACTGTGACCATTTTCGAGAAACGAGACAGTTCTGATTTAGAAAGAGATTTCTCCACTGTCCGCCATGGGAAAGGTCATCGTGAGAATCCTCCTCAGTCTCTCTCCTTTCATTGGCTGGAGGTGTCCACCCAGATCTCAGTGCAGATTTGACCCATCAAGAGGCAGAATAACCAGGATTGTCAGTGTGTGACAAATCTAAGCAAAGTGCAGAGAACAGCAGCAATCTCTATACATGGTCTTACTCAATCTCACAACGGCCTTCGACACATGTCAACTGTGAGGGATTATGGGATATCTCCCTCAAATGTGGATGCCCACCGAATTCTGTCACGATTCTATTCCTGATTCACAATGATTTTCAAGCTGTGGTCTCCACCAACATATTCGCCACATGTATGAGCAGGAAATGACAGACACAACTAAGGAATTCTACAATCAACATATTAGATCTGAGCCCTGCAGTCCTGGCACATCCGGACGTGAATGATAGTGAATATTTAAACAACTCATTGTTGGAGGAAGCTATACATTTCTCTGCAATAATCAACAGTAAATCTATGCAAAGATAAGGCTAAACCAATTCACAAAAATCTTCAGACAAACTGCTGATGGGTTGATCCATCTCGGCCTCCTCATTTGGGTAAAGAGTGGGGCCTAGACAACATCCCAGCAATGGGACAGACGACATGTGCTCCAGAACATGCTGCACCCTTGGGTCAGCAGTTCCTGCTGAGGTACGGCACTGTCATCTATCTGAGAGAGTGGAAATATGCTCAGGTATGTGCTGTGCATAAATAACAGGACAAAGCCAATCCAGCGAATTCCCACCCCATCAATACGATATCGATCATGAAACTGTGAATGAAAGCGTCATCAACACGCTATGAAGCAGCACCGTCACAACAACAACCTGCTCAGTGACACCACTCAGCTCCTGACCTCATTCCAAACATGGACAGTAAAATAGTGAGGCTGACTTTACTTAACAGCAAGGCTGTGTTTGGCCTGGTATGGCTTCAAGGAGCATGAGTAAAACTGGAGGCAATGGAAATCGGGGGAAACTCTCCACTCATCTCAGGTAGAAAAAAAGAAAGTTTTGGTTCGTTTAGGAGGTTTTTGAAGGAGTTCCTCAAAGGAGTGACTTAGGCCTGAGCATCTTCAGTAATTTCATCAATGGAGTTCCCTCCATCATAGGGTCAGGCTTGGGGATATTAGATAATGATTATACTGTGTTCAGCAGCATTTGCGACTACTCAGATACGGAAACCCTCCTTATCCAAAGACAGTGAGACCTGGACAATATCCAGGCTTGGGATGAAATGTGGAAAATAGCATATATGACACATAAATGCCAGACAATGATCAACTCTAACAACAGAGAATCACATAATATTTCTTTGATATTCAATGGGTGATCGTTGCTGATTCCTCAATTATCACCATCTTGAGATGATCATTGACCAGAAACTGAAGTAGACTATCCATTTAAATACAGTGGCGACAAGGCAGAGCAGACGTTAGGAATACTGCAGGGAATAACTCACTTCCTGACTTCCATCTGTCCCCCATCTGCACAGTCCAAGTCTGGAGTGGGGTGGAACATTCCCCATTTGCCGAGATGTGTGAGGCTGCAACAACAGTCAAGAAGCTTGACACTCTCCGGGATAAAATAGATCACTTGATGGCTACCACAACCACCTTATTTCCACCACTGTCTCTCAGTAGCAGCAATATGTACCAACTACCAGATTCACTGCAGAAACTCACCAAAGTTCCTAAAAACAAAACCTTCGAAACCCACAATCATGTTGAAGGACATGAGCAGCAGATACATGGGATCACCATGCACTACAAATTCCCTTCCAAGTCAATCATCATCCTGATTTGAAAATATATCATCATTCTGTAAGTATCTCTGCTTCACAACCCTTCATTAGAGACAAGAAAATGTCAACATCTCCACCTCCTGATAGCCCAGTCCTGAAGAAGAGTTACACACGAAACATCGACTTGCCCACCTCTTGATGCTGCTTGGCTTACTGTGTTCTTTCAGCTCCCTGCCTGTCTATTTCACAGCTCTTCATAACGGTATAATAAGTCCCTGTCCTGCACACGGACACTGAGATTCATATCCTAGATTACTCACATGTGATATAAATAGAGCCAATTTGATATGTCCTCATATCTGGAATATTTGGAAACGTAGTTACATTTTTGTCATGAAAACAATTAGGTGTGGAATTTCAAGGGAAAAATAAAGTGATATTTTCAATGTGCTTGGGCTAAATAATAATTTTATCCTGGGCGTGATAACCCGACTCATTATTTGGGCCCTATGGTTTCGTTAAATTTCAGCCGTAAAATTGAACTAAACAAATGGGTGGATTTGTTTATTGGACAATCAAGGGGCTTGATCAAAGGATTTATGATCTTCTGTAATGAGACTTTCCTGTTAATGATAAATATGATATTGAAGACATCTTCATACAATTTAAAATTTGAGTCACACACAATAATGTTAGTTGGGATCATGCTGGCCATCAATGTAGATGCACAATTCTGTTTGGACACTGAGATTGTGCAGCTGGATTTTGTTGATGAGGAATTCAATGCAAGATGCAATATAATCCATCACTTTGCTTACAGATTCAATAAGGATCTGCTCCACAGTGCAGAATTATGAAGCTGATGTGGCACACCAGATGTTATCAACATGAATGAACTTAAAGACATGGTAATTAATAGCTCATTTGTATAAATGGTAAAAATTGGACTAAACCTTGTACTAGTCCATTGGCCAATCTGCTCCATGCGCTTCCCCCTTGTTCAAGGATGAGTCTAAATTGTCTGTTATGAGGAAATGTTTGAATGACTGGCCAGATCCAATTTGGGAGCTGTCTGGAGATACTTAGGAGCTGGCCACTCTTCACTGGAGGGGCAGTGTGGTACAGCAAGACTATATTTAGATTTTGACCTTATCAATCATATTTTTGATGTATATGGCAGTGCAGAGATCATGTGTTTACTCATCTGAGCATGAATCAGCTGCTTACTGCGACTAATGAACTGAGCAATAATCAGCTGATGACAACAGTTCCTAAATTTAGCAATAATTAGATGTACATTCAGATTATTGAAGTGAATAATCTTCAACTGAAATAAGTTATTTTGGTTTGATTTTAAGATTCAAACAAATAAAGAGGAGTTAACTCTTTATTGTATAAAAACTAAAACTGACCTGCAGTACATTTCTCACAGATTAATCCAGCAACAATCGAACATAGTCACGCTCACGGAATTCCAATTTCCAGACAATGTCTCAGACAACACTATGATCATCTCAGGGCAGGTCCTGTCCTATTGGCAGGACAGAGCCAGCAGAGGGAGCAGATCTGTGGGATACAGTCAAGGTGGTTCGGGGGGCGGGGAGGGGGTGGTGGGGGTTCCCTGTAAGTGCGCAGCATTGATGCCTGACCCTATGAATCCTCAGGTTAAACACAGACACGGAAACATTCTGCTGATTATCAATTACCACACCCCTCGAATTTCAATGTTTGATCACAACATTGAAGGTGGAAAGAATAGAGAATGGATTCGATGTGGGAGGCTTCAGTGTACAACCCCAAGACAGGCTCAGCAGCACCACATGCTAACTGAGCTGGAATATTCAAAAAGGCATTGTAATCAACCTGCCTACCCCATATTCTATGGACACTGCATCATTGAGTCATATCATGTCATGGAGTCACAGAGATGTACAACACGGAAACAGACCCTTGTCCATACCGACAGATATCCTAACCTAATGTCGTCCCTCTTGCCAGCACCTGGCCCATGTCCCTCCAAACCCTTCCTATTCCTATGCCCATTCAGATGGTTCTCGAATGCTGTAACTGTACCAGCCTCCATCACTTCCTTTGGCAGCTCATTTCATATAAATGCCACCCACTTAGGTCCCTTTAATATCTTGCCCCGCTCAGCCGAAACCTACGCCCTCTAGCCCTCAACTCTCCAATCTCATGGAAATTTTGAAATTTAGATCTGTCCTTGAACAGGGGGAAGTGCATGGAACAGATTGGACAATGGACTAGCACAAGGCTCAGTGTAAATTTCACCATGTATACAAATGATCTGCAAATGACCATGCCTCATATGTTCGTCTATGTTGATGACATCGAGTGTGCCAAATAAGCTTCTTGTCTATTTATCCTATCCATGTGCCTCATGATTTTATAAACCTCTATAAGACCATTCCTCAGCCTCTGATGCTCCAGGGAAAACAGCCCCAGTCTATTTAACCTATCCCTGTAGCTCAAATCGTCAAACCCTGGCAACATCCTTGTAAATCTTTTCTGAACCCTTTCAAATTTTAGAGCATCCTGGCAGTATCTCTGTGTGAAATGAGGCAGACTTCAAACAGTTCAAACAACTTCTGACGAGGTGTCCATGAAATTCAGTGGACCATCTGCAACATCAAAATTACATTGTGCACACAATCATAGACTATCTGCCCTACGTGTCTGACTGGAGGGTTTGAGTAAGAGGGAAGAGATTGGATAGCCTGGGGCCCTTTTCACTCCGGAGCATCAGACGGTGAGGGAAGAATTTATAGAGGCTCATAAATCATGAGATGCATGGATAGGGTAAATAGCCAAAATAGCAAAACTAGAAGGCATAGGTTAAACTGAGAGGGGAAAGATTTCAAAGCAACCTGAGGGGCAATTCCCACATGCAAAGGTTGATGGATGTGTGGAACAAAAACATTTAGGTGGATACATGAATATGAATGACTTGGAGGGATATGGGTCAGGAGCAGGTGGGTGGGACCAGTTTAGTTTGAGATCGTATTCGGCTTGGAATGGATGCATCGAAGGGTCAGTTTCTGTGCAGTATGAGCCTATAGCTCTATGGTGGAAGCTGGTAGAATTACAACATTGAAAAGGCATCTTAATGAGTAAATGAATAGGAAGTCTTCAGACTGGTACAATGGAGAGTACAACAGGACATACAATCAGCAAAACTGAAAACTGATATATGAGGTTCCAACCTGGTAGACGACTTTTGTCTGCAACAAGTGATGGACAGAGCGAAGTGATCACAAAACCAATGAAGCTCTGATTTCTTCACACTGATGCTGCCAGATCGGCTGTGTTCCACCAGTACTCTCTGTTTTTGTACCTGGCTTAAATTTCATACAGTGTGCAAACAGGCCATTCGACCCAACCAGCCCACAACGACCCTCTGAAGCGTAACCCACCCAGACTCTTTCCCTGTGACAAATGCACCTATTCCTATGGACAATTTAGCACCACAATTCACCTGACCTGCACATCTTTGGATTGTGGGAGGAAACCTGAAAACCCAGAGGAACCCCACGTCGACACGGGGAGAATGTGCAAACTGCACACAGTCACCTGAGGCTGGAATCAAACCTGGGACCCTGGCGCTGTGAGGCAGCAGTGCTAACCACTGTGCCACTCATCTGGAGATCTGCAGATCTACGCTCTGGCACATTTACTCACAAAAGATTGTGGACTATTAAAGCACTAGATGAGAAGACTGTTCTCCACCAAATAAACCCTACGTTAAGATGAAGTCCAGGACATCAGTGCAAAAGATAAAGCTGAAGCATTTGCAACAATCTTCAACCAGAAATTCCAAGATGTTCATCGATTTCAGCCTCGTCCTGAGGTCCCCATGTTCACAAATCCCAGTCTCCAGCCATTTGAATTCTCTCTTCCTCATATTACCGAATTACAGGAGGCACTGGATACTGAAAAGTTTGTGTGTCCTGACAACTTAAATGTCGAAAACATGTCGCCTTCCTATCCAAAGTGTTCTGATGCAGCACAGCACTGGCATGGACAGAGAATATGAGACATTACCCAGGCATGTTTTACACAGAAAACTGAGGCAACTCTGATGTTGTCAATTAATGTCCATTTTCTAACATGGAAATAGGAAGGAAGGTGTCATTAACAGGACTATCAAGCAATATCTGGTCAGCAATAACCTGCTTACTGATAACCAGTTTGGGTACCACAGGGGTTATTGATTACAGCCTTGGATCAAAGAAGTTGAACTCCAGAGGAATAGGGAGAGGAACTCTCAGTAACATCAAGGCACCATTTGACCAGTGTGACACTAGGAGGCCAAGGAAAAATCACAGTCATTGAGAATATAGAGAAAACTCTCTGCTGGTTGCAGCAATAACTAGCAAGAAGGAAGACAACTGATATTGTTCATGTCAGCAATTTTACCTTCAGGACATCTCTGCAAGAACTCCTCAGAAAACATCTTACGTCTAACCATCTTCACCTGCTTCATCAATGAACACTCAGAGGTCTATCAATGAGCAGTTGATCCTGGTTCGATTCCAGGCCATTGCAAGGTTCCAATTTTAAATTCGCCACCAAGAGGATAGATGAGGGTAGGGCAGTTGATTTTGTCTACACGGACTTTAGAGAGGCCTTTGTCAATGTTGTGATGGCAGGTTAATAGTGAATGTTAGTCACATGGCATACAGGGAGAGCTAGCTAACTAGATTCAAAATTGACTCAATGGCAGCAAGCAGAGGGTAATTGTTGAAGATCGTTTCTCAGATCGGTGTCCTGTGGCTCGTGGTCAGCCACAGGGGTCGTTGCTGGAACCTTCGGTATTTGTTATAAATGATCAGGATGTGAATCAGGATGTACAAGGCATGATGAGTAAGTTTGCAACTGATACAAAATTCGGAGGTCTCATTGACAGCGAGACATTTTGTCAAAAATTAGAGGGAAGTGGGCTGAGGATTGGCAAATGCAATTTAATACTGACAAATATGAAGTGTTGCACTTTGGAAAGTCAAACAAATGTAGGACTTATACCGTAAATACGAAGTTACTGCGGAGTGTTGTGGAACAGAGGGACACAGGAGTACAAGTACATAGTCATTGAAACGTATTGCCACAGGTAGACAGGATGGTGAAGAAGGCATTTACCATGCTGGTCTACATCAGTCAAAGCAAAGAGTATAGGAGTTGGAACATTATGTTACAGCTGTGTAAGTCAGTTGTGAGTTCGCAATTGGAATATTGTGTACAGTTTTGGTTATGCTGTTACAGGAAAGACATAGTTAATAAAGGAAAGAGAGCAAAGAAGATTTACGAAGATGTTACCTGGATTAATAGGCCTGAGGTATATGGAAAGGGTACCTAGGACAGCAATTTGTTCCTTGGAATGGAGGAGAATGATGTGTATAAAATCGTGAGGGGCAGAGATGGGATGAAAACTTTTAGCGTTTTTCCCAGTGATGGAGAATTGAAAACTGGAGGGGCAGAGGTTGAAGTAGACAGGGGAAAGGCTTAGGAAGGAACTGAGGGGCAACGCCTTCGTGTCGAGAGTGAATGGAATGAGTTGGCAGAGAAAGTGCTGAGGGAGCGACAATAGCAACATTTAAAATTCATTTGAAAAGGTACATGGATGGGATGTGTTTAGAAGGATATGGACCAAATGCAGGCAATTGGAACTAGCACATTGTCAGTATGGAGCAGTTTGGGCCTGTTTCCATGCTGTATTACTCTATGACTCCATGACCAGAAAAAAAAAAACAAGCTGGAAGGATATTCATGGATTGCTGACTTGACCTGTTAAGACACGAGTAAGTCATTCTATGAAAAATACATAATTGCAATTATTCTGTAATTTTCAAAATGACAAGTATCTGAGGACTCCATTGTGGAACTAAGAACTTAATACCTCGTAAAAGAACTGTGGATGCTTGAAAACAAAAACCAAAACAGAAGCTGAGGTGGACATGATCGAGAGCGTCAAGTTCCTGGGAGTAACGACAACCAACAATCTGTCCTGGACCATCCACGGAGATGCGACGGTCAAGGAGGCACAATAATCCCTCTTATTCCTCAGGACACTTGGGAAATTCGGCATGTCCATAAGGAGCCTCACCAACGTTTTCACATGCATCACACTAAACATTCCATCTGCGAGCATCACGGCATAGTCTGGAAACGTCTCCACCCAGGACCGTGAGGAATTTGTGAACAAGGCCAAGACCACCACACAAGCCAACCTCCTATCCATTGACTGCATCCGCACTTCTCGTTCCTGGAAAAGCAGCCAATGTCATCAAATATCGCTCCCATTCTGGATATAATCGCTTCCAAGCTCTTCCACCAGACAGAAGATGCAAAAGCTTAATCACATGTACTAACAGTTTCAAGTCCAGCAAATCCGTGTTGTTATTAGATTGTTGAATGGAGCTCTCAAATTTTAAATCTGATGTTGATCTTACTTTTGTACCCTCTTGTGTTAACGTAACTTGGTCTGCATCACTCTGTTCAATCACCCTGTTATCTGTACATCCTTGTATGTTATGTTCTACCTGTTCCAACCAAAAAACAAAACGTTTCACTTCACTTAGGTGCATGCACCAATAACAAATCAAATCAAATCAAATTGCTGGAAAAGTTTCAGATCCAGTTCTGAGAAAGAAACTGGTGATGAAACATTAACTCAGATGTCCCTCTCCTCATGCTGCCAGACCTGCTGAGTGTGATGCAGCTGCTCCTTTAACAAGGTGATGTTGTCCTTGGGTTCTTCTTCAGAGACGTTGTAAAAGATGCAGACTCCGAAAAGTATAAGTTGAAAGGCTTCAGGGCCAGGTTTATTACAGCTAAGTGATACTGTCTCAGGAAACAGGTTTTCATGTTTTTGAAAATAAAACCCTTCTGCAATGAAAGGGGAGTTGCCCGTTCTCCCAGCTCAGCTTCGCTTTGGTTTGGTTTGGGTTTTAGTAGTCGTGTTCTCATGTTTCTTGCCCCACAGAAGCAGGTCCGGGCTTGTCCTTTCTCTCTGACTTCTATCCTGTAAGGTTTCATTTTCCCTTTTGTGCCAAGGGATTTTTATGGGGACTGTTGCAAATATTGAAACAGCATCATTAAGCTGGGATAATCTGTTGGGTTTTCCAATACATTAAGTTACTCCGTATTCTGTTCTCTTTTGTTTGTGCTTTATTTGGTAATCTTGGAAATAAATTATGTTTTGTTTAAAACTAAGTGGTGATGCCAGCTGCATCTCTCCTGGAATATCCTCTGTACACTTGCTTAAAACGACGAGCAAAGTGAGGGTCTTGGATATCTTATTGAAATGTCTGGAGTACTCTGGTCTGATCCATAACAGATTGGGGTCTCGTCCAGGAGTTGTTCTCGAGTCCCGATTTGGGATGAGGGTTGTTTGTCTCGAAGGCAGCGAGTGGTCGGTGTTAAAGTATTTCGTTCTGGGTATTGAATTCAGTTGGTTTAAACAGCGCTTGGGGTAGCAATGGCTTCTTTGGTTACCACTAGTTTTCTGGGGGTGGAAGAGTTGAGCTTGGGGGTTTTACAGAATGTGAGTAAGCCCAAACCGCTGGAATTAACAGACAGGCCCGGGTTGGAGCTGCCTCCTTCCGCGAGGAAAAGAGAGACAATTACAGCAATAGCTCAGCACTTACATTTGCTGCAAACGCCATCAGAATATTTAGAGATGGCTAATGTTCAACTGAAAATGAAGCAGCTTGAGTTAGAGGCAAGAGACAAAGGAAGAGCAAAAGAAATGGAACGGTTTGAACTATGATTGACAGCAGAGCAAAGAGAGAAAGAACGAACCACTTTAGCAGAACAAAAAGAAAAAGGCAGAGAAAGAGAGAGGCAATAGAGAGAAAGAGAGCGAAGAGAGAGAAAGAGAAAGGGAAGAGAGTGAAAAGGAGTGACAGGAAAGGAAAAGAAGCAAGAGAGTGAGGTCAAACTTCAGAAAGTGGTACTGAGAGAGGAAAGTCAGCATAAATGGATGGAGATGAAGGCTGAAGGGAGACTCAGTGAGGATGAGCAAACCCATTGTAGCCAAAGTCCTGGTGAGAAACTGTTTAAATATATTAAATTATTGTCTAAATTCAATAAGAAGGACGTGGAAGCCCTTTTTTATCTCGTTTGAAAAGGTGGCTGCACAAATGTGATGACCAGTGACGATGTGGGTTTTGTTGATCCAAACAAAAGAGTAACAAAAAGATGGGGTACTGGGCTAATGGTCGGATACTTGGTAGTGTGGATGAGCAGAGGGATCTTGGTGTCCATGTACACAGATCTTTGAAAGTTGCCACCCAGGTAAATAGTACGGTGAAGAAGGCATATGGCGTACTGGCTTTTATTGGTAGAGGAATTGAGTTCTGGAGTCCTGAGATCATGTTGCAGTTGTATAAGACTCTGGTGCGGCCGCATCTGGAGTATTGTGTGCAGTTTTGGTCGCCATACTATAGGAAGGACGTGGAGGCACTGGAACGGGTGCAGGGGAGGTTTACCAGGATGTTACCTGGTATGGTAGGAAGATCGTATGAGGAAAGGCTGAGGCACTTGGGGTTGTTTTCATTGGAGAAAAGAAGGTTTAGGGGTGACTTGATAGAGGTGTACGAGATGATTAGTGGTTTAGATAGGGTTGACCGTGAGAACCTTTTTCCACGTTTGGAGTCAGCGATTACGAGGGGGAATAGCTTTAAATTAAGGGGTGGTAGGTATAGGACAGATGCTAGGGGTATGTTCTTTACTCAGCGAGTCGTGAGTTCATGGAATGCCCTGCCAGTAGCAGTGGTGGACTCTCCCTCTTTATGGGCATTTAAACGGGCATTGGAGAGGCATATGGAGGATAGTGGGCTAGTGTAGGTTAGGTGGGCTTGGATCGGCGCAACATCGAGGGCCGAAGGGCCTGTACTGCGCTGTATTCTTCTATGTTCTACGTTCTAAAACTTGTAGGGAGAGCGAGTGAGCTATCAGAGGAGGTGTCTGGAGAGTACGAGGAGGTGAATAAAACCATCTTAAGTGCATATGAGCTTGTGCCAGAAGCCTACAGGCAACGTTTCAGGAATCTCAGGAGCGACCCTGGTCAAACCTACACTGAGTCTGAATGGACCAATCAAAGTATTTTTGTCAGGTGAATAAGGATATTAAAAAATAGAGCAAACCTGCGATTTTCTTAGAGAGGCAATTATTTAGGAGTGGTTCAAACATTCTCTTCATGAAGTAGTGAGAACTCATGAGGAAGAGCAGAGTGCTAAAATGGCAAGATTAGCTGCTGATGAACATGAGTTTGTCCAGATATCAAAGTTTGGCTTCCAAAATCAGTTTCAGTCCATGAGCGATAGGAACTGGGGAAAGGAGAAATCCTGATGTGGAAAAGAAAGTTAGATATTGGTGAAAATTATAGGGATAACGTACCACAGAGTCAAAAGGAAACGCTTGAAGGGGAGAGAGAAGTTAAAAAGCTCTGGTGTTTTCATTGCAATAAATTGGGCCATATGAAATCACAGTACTGGTGGGTTAGGAAAAGCACTGGGAAGCCAGATATAGGAAAACAGAATAAGCCAGTGAATTTTTTTGGAGTGGTAATGGAAAGTACAGTGGAGGCTTGTAGGGACAGAATGAGAGAGAGCGAGGTGGGGAGATAGACAGCTCCGGACAGAATTAGGAAGAACAGAGAGAGATAGGGCAAGAAAGAGAGAGAGATGTTGGAGAGAAACAGTGAGAGAGATTGGGGGAGAGACTGGGTTGAGAGACAGAGGTGGCAGCAGACAGGGAGAGACGGGGGGGGGGGGGGGTTGAGAGATATGTGGGGAAGACATAGAAAGTGAGAGAGGTGAACTGCAGCAGTTCGAGAAGGCAGCTCACCACCACCTTCTCAGGGGCATCAAGGAGTGGGCAATAAATGTTGGGCCCAGTCAGTGCTGCCCACAGCCCATAGAGGAATCAATAACAGAAAGGTGCAAAGTCACTTTGTCAGTTTGATTACTTTCAGATACTCTCTGGGGACTCACTGATTTACCAAAGGCCAACTTACAAACGTGACCTCACAGAGGGGTATGATCTGAAAATTACCGTATGAAAATTACCTGTCCTTATGAATAGCAGCTTCATATTGTCCTGCATTGTATTCCAGTTGGGAATGGAATCCAAAATGGAACCCATTCACAGCCTGGGGACTGTTTGTCCTTTTAGAGCTGATTTCTACAATGCGCTGAACTCTAGGATAAATTCAATAAATGTTCACTGTTAAATAATTATCGAGTGAAGAACACCCCTGAGCCAATATGAAATCTGGAGCTTGGTTTGAAGATGTATGAGTGAACAGCATCATTACTGGCAGGATATACCTTCCATTGTCTGTTGTTTCGATATTATGATTGCATTGTAGACTGACGTTTCAGAGACCAATATATTCAATACCAAGAGGGAATTAATTTCAGATTATTCTACAGTGATTAGCACACCCCTGCAAAACAGCCCTGCATCTTCCTGAAGAAGATGCAACTTAATGTTGAGAGATGTGAGACGTTATCGTGGGAAAATGGAAAGAGTGAGTTTTGGCGTGTTAAATGTTGACAAGTTGTGAAATCTTGCAACATCGAATTAAAAAAATGAACAGCAATGCAGGTGTGAATTTCTGTTCGCTGCAGAGATTTCCAAACTAGCTCAGTCGCATATCAACCACCACATTCCCTGACCAGCCGACACTTCCAGACCAGTGACATTGTTCCCCTGTGTTAGGGCATTTTTCTGACTGGATATTGCAACATGAAGAGTTTGCTATATTCCATCATATCTTTTACATTGCTGTCTGTAACGTGTGAATTCTAATTAAAACAGTGGCCGATGGCGTATTCAGTTGTGAATTGTGACACCGTGAAAGTGTCCCTCCCCCTGGGCTGGGAGGCCTGGAGACAAATCCCATCTGCTCAAGAGATGAGGACAGTCACAGGACCATAGAGATATGCGGCACAGAAATAGACCCTTTGGTCCAAATTAATCTAATCCTATTCACCAGAATTTGGCCAATATCCCTCTAAAACCGTCCTCGTCGGATACCCATTCAGATGCCTTTTATATGGTGTAATGTACCCGCCTTCCACACTTCCTCTGGCACCTTGTCCAATACATGCACCACTCTCTGGATGAAAACGTTGCCCCTCAGTTCCCTTTTAAATCTTTCCCCTCTCACCTTAAAACTGTACCCGTTAGTTTTGGACGCCCCTACCTTCACCCTATCCATGCCCCTCATGTTTCTATTAATCTCTCTAAGACTCCCCCTCAGCCTCCAGTACTTCAGAGATAAGCGCCTCCAACCGGTTCAGCCTTTCCCTATAGCTCAAACCCTCCAGACCTGGCAACATGCGAATAAATCTTTTCTGAAATCTTAAATTTCATCATATACCTTTCCTGTAGAAGGGAGATCAGATTTTGATGTTACATTCCAAAAGTGGCCTAACCAATGTCCTGTACAGCTGTAACGTGACATTCAACTCTTATACTCAATGCAATGATCAATAAAGGCAAGCATGCCAAATGCCTTCTTCACTGTCCTGTCTACCTGTGACTCCATTTTCATGGAGCGGTGAACCAGGATCACTTTGTTTGCCATCATTCCCCAGGACCTTACCATTAAATGTAAAAGTTCTACTCTGATTTACCTGACATAAACGGAACACCTCACGTCTATCTGAACTAAACTCCATCTGTCAGTCCTCAGCCCATTGGCCCATATGATCATAATCTTTTGTACTACTCTGATGAAACCTTATTCGCCGTCCAGCACAGATCCAATTTTGGTGAAATTTGCAAACGTACTAACCAACTCTCCGATAATGACATCCAAGTCACAAAGGGGTTTGCAGGATCAGGAGTGCATAAGTGTACGTGGACTGGGGCATCAATGGACAGGTTGAGAGAACATCTCATTAAGAATACTGTCTCCTGGACCTTGTTCATATTGACAGAGACTGTGAGAGCAGTGAAATGTTCTTTATGGGATTAGAGAGGGAAAAAGCTGCAGGTCATTGGTATAGCCCAGTGCTGTCCCAGTCTGACCCTATTCTTCCCCCACCCCCACTGGAACCAGACTTGGAATGCATACAGACACAAAACTGCAGTTTCAAACGCAGAGAAGCCACAGTACAAGGTTACAACACAAATTCACACAAGACTTTTGTACAAGGTCTTTGCAGAAGTTGGTGCAGATTTGTTCTAAAAATCAACAAATGAACAAGTTATTCCACAAATGAATACAATATTACGACACACGAAGACACACAGATAAAGTCAGCAAGCTGAATGATCTTGAGATATACAGAAATGATAATGATGGACGCAATGTACACTTGAGCACACTATCAACGTTGAAAGAAGGGGAAGCCTTCAAACATGACATAACGAGAGTCCAGGGACAGTATATCCCTGTTAGGATATCGGAAAGGAAAGGAATCGGTGGTAAATGAAGGGAATACTAATGATGAAAGAAAATTGAGATTTTGGTTAAGAAAAAGAAGGAAGCATATGGCAGATATAGACAGGAGAGATCGAGAGAATCCTCAGTCGAGTATAAAGGCAGTATGAGTATACTTAGGAGGGAAATCGGAAGGGCAAAAAGGGGAAATGAGATTGCTTTGGGAACTATATTTAAGGAGAATCCAAAGAGTCTTTACAAATATATTAAGGGCAAAGGGGTAACGAGGGAGAGAATAGGGCCACTCAAAGATCAGCAAGGCAGCCTTTGTGTGGAACCGCAGGAGATGGCAGAGACACTGAATGAGTATTTTGCATCTGTATTTACTGTGGAAAAGGACATGGAAGACTGTAGGGAAATAGATGTTTTTTTTAAATGTCATATTACAGAGAGCGAGATGCTGGATGTATTGAAATGAAAAAAGTGGACAAATCTCCAAGACCTGGTAAAGTATACCCTCAAACTCTGTGGGAAGCTAGGAAAATGATTGCTGGGCCCCTTGCTGAGATATTTGCATCATCTATAGTCACAGGTGAGGTGCCGGGAGATTGGATGTTGGCTAATGTGATGCTAATATTTAAGACAGGTGGTAAGGACAAACGAGGGACCTATAGACCGGTGAGCATTACATCAGTGATGGGTGATTAGTTGGAGGGAATCCTGAGGGACAGGATGCACATATATTTGGGAAGGCAAAGACTGATTATGTATAGTCAACATGGCTTTGTGCATGTCTCATACATTTGATTGAGCTTTTTGAAGAAGTAACAAAGAGGATTGATGAGGACGGAGAGGTGGATGTGATCTATATGGAATTCAGTAAGGTGTTTGACAAGGTTCCTCATGAGAGATTCTTCAGCAAGGTTAGATCTCATGCAATACAGGGACACGTATCCATTTGGATACAGGACTAGTTCAGAATGTCGAAGACAGAGGGTGGTGGTGGAGAGTTGAAGGTTTTCAGACTGGAGGCCTGTGTCCAGTGGTGTGCCACAACGATCAGTGCTGGGTACACTACCTTTCATTATTTATATAAATGATTTGGGAGTGAGTATAAGAGGTATACTTTGTACGTTAGCAGATGACACCGAAATTGGAGGTGTAGTGGACAGCAAAGAGTGTTACCTGAGATTACAACAGGATCTTGATCAGATGGGCCGATGGGCTGAGAATTGGCAGATGGAGTTTAATTCAGATAAATGTGAGATGTTTCATTTTGGAAAAGCAAATCTTAGCAGGACTTATACACTTAATGGTAGGGTCCTAGGGAGTGTTGCTGAATAAAGACACCTTGGAGTGCAGGTTCATAGTCCCTGAAAGTAAGTCGTATGTAGATAGGGTATTGAAGAAAGTGTTTGGTATACTTTCCTCTATTGGTCAGAGTACTGAGTATTGGCGTTGACAGGTCAAGTTGCGGCTGTACAGGATATTGGTTCGGCCATTTTAGGAATATTGCGTGCAATTCTGGTCTCCTTCCTCGACGGAAGGATGTTGTGAAACATGAAAAGGTACAGAAAAATAATTACAAAGACGTTGCCAGAGTTGGAGGATTTGTGCCATCGGGAGAGGCTGTATAGTCTGGGGCTGTTTTCCCTGGAGCGTTGGAGGTGGAGGGGTGACCTTATAGAGTTTTATTAAGTCATGAAGGCTATGGATTGGGTAAACAGACAAGGTCTTTTACCTGGGTTGGGGAGTCCATAACTAGAGGGCTTAATTTTAGGGTGATAAGGGTAAGATATAAAAGAGGCCTAAAGGGCAATTTTTCATGCAGAGGGTGGTGTGCGTATGGATGATCTGCCAAAGGAAGTGGTGGAGGCTGGTACAATTACAGCATTTTAAAGGTATCTGGCTGGGTATATAAATAGGAAGGGTTGAGAGGGATATGGGCCAAATGCTGACAAAGGGAACGATAATGAGTTGGGATATCTGGTCATCACGTCCTTCACGGACTGAACGGTCTGGTTCCGTGCTGTACATCTCTATAACTCAATGACTCAATTCACAATTTCACACAAGATTATTATACAAATGAAGTCTTTATTTTTAACAGAACAGAAGTGTGTGTTAGAATTGAATGCAAGATGATGAAACAAATGCACTTCATTCCTAGCAACATGTCAGGGGACTTTCCAGGCTGTTCTGCTTTCTCAGCAATAATTTATCTGTCAATGCTAGGAGAAGCTGTTTGACACAAATTGAATTCAAGATGTTTCCACCCAGGACAGTGTGAGTTACTGCGCACAAAAACAGCAATATCCTGCTGTGAGACTCTGTGAATATCACACAAACACACACACACACACAGTCACTGTGTGACCGCCTTCTGCTGGGGACTGTAAATGCTATACACAATCACTTCAAAACTCCTACAGTATCTTCAAATTCCAATTCAGGTCTGTTTAGCAATTCTTCCTGAAGAACATCGTACTCCGCTGCTGTTGTCTATAGCCTGGAAGACCAAGATCGGGAGAAGGCAGCTTAGATCCGGTCACTCCATGGAAAACTACAGACTGTGACAGAGCGAGAGCTCTTACAGAAGGAACAGGACAGAACGTTGCAGGAAAACCTCCCACACACGGGACAGCTCCTGTTCCAATTGGAAAGAGCCCATCCCAGTGAGGAGGGCCACTGGGGACAGGGAAGCAGCCTTAGTATACAGTGACAAGCTGGAAGGTGAGTGTAGGGAGCTCCAAGCATCTGCACAGGTCCTGTCTGCCTTCAACACTGAGCACTGTACATCAGTCCCTCCTATGAATGTCCAGGACCAAATACAATCTCTAGGGAACCAGGTCTCTGCCCAGAATGGGATAATGTGGGTCTATGGGGTCTTACCTCTCCAGAGGCTCCAGTCAGACACATCCATTCCCGCCCACAGATGGGGACCCCCGCTGCCTTTCTCACAGGTAACTGCACCTTTATCCCTCATCCCTGACCCACATCCCAAACCAGATCCCATGAAGCCTGTGGTTAACCAGCGTCAACCAGCTGATGGTCACATGAAACACAGAACACCCATTGACAGCCATCCAGCTGGTAGGCAGCACCAGAAATGGAACTCTCTTTCATTTCCCCTCATACCCAGATATTGATTTGGATGAGAACTTCCAATAAGAACATCTCCAGATGCTCAATACCATTCACCACATATTAATAACAATTATAAACACAACATCAGGGATACAGTTACCGGAGTGAGGTCCTTCCCCATTAATGTGAGCACATTTCCACTTGAATCAAGGGTTAGTGGAATGAGGGACAGGGAAATATGAAGAAAAACTCAGACCAGCGGTTAATACGAAAGAGAAGAGAACTCCTTAATGATCTATCCACAGCAAATGGGGCAGGAGTGTCACTGGTCAGTATCCTTGACTTGGCGAATTTGGAGAATATACTCAGGATCCTGACCCAACAAGTAACTGAGCCCAAGATGGACTGAACAGAGACAATCAAGAGAAGACCATGGGAAAGCAAATGGAGATTCAGGCTGACCATCACTTAGTGACTATTCTGGAGGTCACTCCAAGAAAATTAACCAGATCATCCAGGATCCAATCAGGTTTGGCAGTGAGCAGGAAAACCATACCATGAACATTAAACATGGTAAAGAGATGATAGAACAGCTGAGGTGGGGTGGGGGGGGGGGTATCTCAGGCAACCTGGCCAATGGAAAGGCTCATCCTGGATTAGTAACAAACAGCGTGACCATTTGTTCCAGGAGAAAACCACATGACCTGCTTTCACTGTCACTTACAGCAGCTCACCAGGGTTTGGGTTAATGACAGCTGCAAGGATACTGTCAGTGAGGCACTGGGCTTGGTGCCAGGGATTCCAATTATCCCGACGGACAGAATTAGGATGAGTACATTTGAAGTCGCAAATATTAGAATTATATAAAAAAAGGTTATGTGGATGGGTTCCCATGACACCCTCCCATATGCTGTGGAAAGACAGGGGACATTGACAGGGACCAGCCTGAAGTAAAAGTGAACAACAGGCCACACCATCACATACCCATTGCCTGTCATTCATGAATTTGGCTCCTCCCACACCAAGCTGTGGTCCTAACGGCGCTCTCCTTGATATATCTTGGTTTACCACAGGAGGAAATTCCTTCATGATCTATCCTTAGCATATGGGTCAGCAGTGTTACCGGTCAATACCCTTGACTTACCTAATTTGGGACACCAGTGGTCATGGTTGCAGGCTGGAGACCGGAGATACTCCAACAGCTGGGTACGATCACATGAATAAGGCCTGGACACACACACAGGGGTTATAAGATAGGTGTTACTCCTAGAGTAATCACTTTTTTCCTATTCATTTGCAGGATATGAGCGTCACTGGCTGGGCCAGTGTTTATTAGCCGTCCCTTGATGCTATTGAGAAAGTGAGGATGAGCTGCCTCCTTGAGCTGCTGCTGGCCATGTGCTAGAGGTAGACCCACAATGCCCTGAGGGAGGGAATTCCAGGATTTTGAGCCATCAGGTCTTGTTCACGTTTTTTTGTTCCGATCGTTGAATGTTGTCTATGCACCATGATCCTGTTTGGAAAATCTGTAAGGGATGTGTTTTGTAGAAGCAATTCAGGGTGGACCAGTGGCTGCGTGGTTAGCACTACTTCCAGATTTACGAGGATAGAGTTAGGAGATGTTTCCAAATGGAATTGTTTTCAGAGGGTCAATGTGGACTCGATGGGCCGAATTGCCTGCTTCCACACTGAATTCTATGATTCATTTCGATGATATCACCAAACAGACGTAACCTGATCGATTTGACGAATGTGCAAAATGGTTTTCATACCAACTCTGGCAACAGGCATGACTCCCTTTTACAATCAGATTTGCAATTCATTTGCATAAACCTCTGCCTGTATAAATCTTCGTGGAGCGGTTTGGGGTGCGTGGAGGTGGTGGGGAATGTATCAGCCTCCTGACAGTTTTCGTATGGTGCTGGAAATGCAGCATCAGGAATGATGAAGTGCTTCTGCTCGGAACGTCGATTCTCCTGCTCCTCGATGCTGACTGACTGGATGGACTTTTCCAGCACCATACGTTTTGACTCTGATATCCAGCATTAGCACTCCTCATTTTCTCCTTACTGTTTAACACAGATGGATGGCCACCTTAGCCAAACAGCAAGGAATGCTGGGTATGTTGGACAAGAAAAATTCTCCAGTCACAAAACCCACACACCAGTCACAGTGTGAACACAGCAGCCAGGTGATAATGACACTAGCACAATGTGAAAGGTAACAGTTATCCTGCTCAGACACACCCCCAACAACTTACCCACTGAACAAAGGAGGACCCAGACAGAAAGGCACCGTGTCCTGCTGCACAAAGAAACAAACAGTAGCAAGCCATCCAAATGATTGGCAATGATTGAAACTATTGACCAATTCTCCTGATTGCCCAGCAGTTTGGAAAGTTCCAGAAAATCATCCGACAAAGTACAACATGGGTCTCCTGCAGACGGATTCCTTGAATCTTCTGGAGGCCTCCAGAGGAGACCAGTACAGCAAGAGGCAGAGACCAGCTGACCATGCAGACATGGAGAGGGAGCGAGAGAGAGAGATAGAGAGAGAGAGAAGGGGGTTGGTGAGATAGAGGAAGGGAGAGAGGGGGAGCGAGAGAGGGAAGGAGAGAGAGAGAGAGAGACAGCAACCACACAGAACTCAGAGACAGAGAGAGAGAAAGAGAAGGAGAAAGAGAGAAAGAAAGAGAGAGAGAGACGGACAGACAGACTGGGTAAATCAGCAAGAGATTCAGGAACTATTGCAAATTTAAGGATCCAAGCTGGATTAGAGATAGTATGTCTATAATTCTAAAGGGTATTGGAACACATTTCCTCATGATGAAGGGACTGTTTATTTTGGTATTGGCTTGTGTTCACAGCGATTTTATTGTTTTGGTATTGTGTGACATTTGGGCACGTTCATTCAGATCATTCTGAGCAGAGTTGTCAGACTTGTTTTCAAGAGGAATTAGGAGAAAGTGAGGACTGCAGATGCTGAAGATTGAGTCGTGAGTGTGGTGCTGGAAAAGCAAGCAGGTCAGGCAGCATTTGAGGAGCAGCAGAATCCTCGACCCACAAGCCTCATTCCTGATGAAGGGCTAATGCCCTAAAGTTTGACTCTCCCGCTCCTGACCTGCTGTACTTTTCCTGCACCACACTTAAGGAGGAATTAGACAATTTCATCCATGGAATTTCCTCGAGAACCTCTTCTGAACTGCCTCGAATGTAATTATATCCCCCTCAAGTGAGTGGTCCAAACCTGTCCTGAACACTTGAGCTCAGGGATCACTAATGTGTTCTACACTTGTGACAACACTTTCCAAGTTCCTTTCATAATCACTGTCAGAATGCCACTTGCCTTCCTTATTAACCACAGTAGCTGTTGTGCTCGTGTGAGGTAAGCGATGCATCTGATTGGACAGAAACAGTAAGTTTGAGTTGAGAGATGAATCTGCCTGGACAGACATTGAGGGTGAGTCAGCGATGTATTTGAATGGAGAGTGACAAAAGGAAGGGCGTTAGGCGAGATCTCTGAATGGGGAGTGAAATTAAGTCTGTAGTCAGTGATGTTTCTGGATGGACAGTGACAATACAAAAGGTCAGTATTGTCTTCATTGTTGGAAGCTCATCTTATTCTCTGAGACTTCTTCCCTCAGGAAAGACAGTGTGTTCTCCTCACTTGGTCCTTCATGTGACTACGGATCCTGGGAAATAGGGAATGGGGAATAAATGCTGACTTCAGCAGCAATACACGCATTCAGTGTGTGAGAGGATTCACATATCAATCAGGGAGTGAAATGTTCTTGTTTAAAGAGGACAGCTCCTACCCGAGATGGCAGAATCACAGCTCTGAGACATATTTTCACACTGGAATAAATTATCCCGATGCAATATTAAACGAAATATTCTGTAATCTCGGGATGGGGCCCATGGTGTTTGAGTGGACAGTGTTATTGCTGGCAGATTCCAGATTCTGTTTTTGTTATTTCTTTATGATGTACTGAGCAGCAACATTCCTCCATATTTAGGATTAAACTTGTTATTGTAATTAGTTTGTTCATTGATAGAAATTTGAAAGACAGCAGCAAAGCCGAGTAATGCTGTAACATTGCACTCCCCAAGGATCTTCTGCACAGTATAAGGCAGCGTCTCTGGGAATTCATCAGCTCAGAGTTTCAAACAAGAAGCTTGTCAGCTGCCGGAAGGGACACATCACTTCACACGGGGAAATGCATCGACCAGTTCAACAAGTGGAAAGAGTATTCTACACCATCCTTGCTTTTATTGGCATCCCTGGTATGGCTTCATGACAATTGAGTTTGCTTTAATCTGTTGCTGATCTGCTCTCTGATTTTATCTTTTGAAGAATAATGTCTCCAGCTCACTGACTGGTTAGCCTCATCCACACACGGGAACAGTGACAGCAATTCACTGAGCAACATTCTCGGTACAATTCTCCACTGACAGAGTCTCTCAACGTCACTGCTGCTGCAGCATTCTTTGATCTCAGTGTTCCATCATCTCTTCCGGTTTCATATGTTGTGAGGGTATGAGGAGAGATCACGCAAGTTGGTTCTGAAGAAGGGCTACTAGACTCAGAACTTTTGTTTTCTCTCCCACAGATTCCAACAGAACTCAGTTTCCCCAACAGTTTTTGCTTTGTTACGCAAATTAAGCCTGTTTTCTCTGGAATTGAGAAGGTCAAGGAGGGGTCTGTGCCAAGTTCTACAAATGTTAACAATAAATCTGGAAAACATAAATTATTTTCATTGATTGGGGATTCAAGAGTGAGGGAGCATCGCCTGAGAATTCGGGTCAGAGTGTTCCAGCTTGGGAAGCATTTTGACACACAAAGGGTGGTAACGTATTGGAAATAATTTTCACAAATGGCAGTGGATGCTGGATCAGATTTGAATTTTAAATCTGCGATGGTACTTTTTGGTAAATCAAATGAACTGAGGGATATGCGCCCTGTTTTTTTGTAAAGTTTCGTCTAACTATCATCCCTCCTGAAATTCTCTCCTCCTTACCATCTCTGGTCAGTGGATACAAATCTTGACAGATTGCTCTCCTGATCCCTGCACTTCAAGATGTTTGTCATGTACAGATGTATAGATGTACAGTGGAAATATCAGAACAGTACTAACACTTACACATTATCACTAAGGGAGTTGAACTTGCGTCATATATATGGAGCCATGTGGTTCGAGATATTGTGTAGGCTCTGATGACCGCTTTCCTGGTCCTGTTGTGGCTTAGATCAGGATTTGGTGCAACGCTTGGAACAGGGAAGACCTGATCCAAGGAGAAAGGGAGGGTTTGGTTTATCGACAGTCCAATCACCAGTCCTGTGACTGAGTTGGGGTGAGGTTTCTAATGGGGTTTGTAACTATCAGAGTTGGAACTGAGAACTGTGGAATCTATTGCACTCATTTAAATAGTTACCTTGCAACCAAGCAAAATCGTAGACTTCCTTCTGTTCTCCTAGTAGAGCCATGAGCTCAGTCTCTGTCCAAAATCGATAATCTCCTGACTGACTGGGCTGGAGGACAATCTGGGGTGTTGGTGACTGTCTTGAAATTCAAACATACTCAACTCTGGCCACTTCCAGTCACACAGTGTGTCACGTTTTGATTGTAAAATCTTATTGCTATTCTCTGGAATAGGTGGAGAGAATCTCTGATCAGTAATTCACCTCATATTTTCCCTTTTGTCTCTCACAGTTAATTTGCTGTAGATCGTTATCCTTTCTCAGGGAAAATGCGGTGTTTCCCCTTGCACTACTCGCTACCTGGTGGTTATGGCTGCTGCTGATCTGATGCTCATTATCACTGGTGTTATACTGTGGAGATTTCGCACTTATTATTACTCGCAGTGTTTTCTGGACATCACATCTGTGTGCAGTGTTACTGGGGCCCTGATACGTACAGTTGAAACTTTATTGCTGGAACAGCACAGCAGGTCAGGCAGCATCCAGGGAACAGGAGATTCGACGTTTCGGGCACAGGCCGTTCCCTGGATGCGGCCTGACCTGCTGTGCTGTTCCAGCAATAAAGTTTCAACTTTGATCTCCAACATCTGCAGACCTCACTTTCTCCCTGATACGTACAGCCAGGGACTGTTCTGTTTGGTTCACAGTCACTTTCTCCTTTGACCGATTTGTGACCATGTGTTGTCAGAAGCTGAGAACAAAATATTGACGGTTCTAGCAACAACCTGCACCCTGTTCTGTTTGAAAAACATTCCCTTCTATTTTCAATATGAGCCTCGGACAATAATCAACAATGTTCCATTCTACTGTAGAACAAAGTCAAGCTACTTTACTCAGACTTGGTGGGTGGTATTGGATTGGCTTGATACCGTTTTGACTCCTTTAATGCCATTCGTTTTGATTCTGTTACTCAATGCTCTTATAGTTAGACACATTTTAGTGACCAGTCAAGTCCGAAAGAGGCTGAAGGGTGAGAGCAAAGGAGAGAATCACAGAGACCCAGAGATGGAGAGCAGAAGGAAATCTGTTATTTTGCTCTTCAGCATTTCAGGGTGCTTCATCCTCCTGTGGTTAATCAATGTTCTAAGTTTCTTATACTATGTCATTCAAGAAATCAATCCTGAGAATCAGTCGGGTTTTCTGTATCACTTCCGAGTATTTGGTTTCATGCTGCAGAACCTAAGTTGTTGCACAAACACATTTATTTTTGCAGCAACATTGTCTCGGTTCAGAGAGAAGATCAGTAATGCAGTAAAATACCTGGTTAGAGGAATTAATTGCGTAACAAAGAAATAAAAACTCTACAGTGAATCCCACAGGAGGGTCCTATTGTTTCCAAAGCATGAAATGATCTTTTAAAAATATTCATTTTTGAAATGTGAGCAATGCTAGCTGGGTCAGCATCTATCACCCGTCCCTGGTTACCCGTTGAGCTGCCTTCTTGAACAGCTGTGGCCCATAATTCCCAGAGGGAGGGAATTCCAGGATTTTGACAGTGAAGGAACAGCGATATATTTCCAACTAAGAATGGTGAGGGGCTTGGAGGAGACCTTGCAGGGGGTAGTCTTCCCAGCTATCATCTGCCCTTGTCCTTCCAGATGGAAGTGGTTGTTGGTTTGGAAGGTGCTGCCTGAGGATCTTTGGTGAATTTCTGCAGTACATCTTGTAGATTCGTAGTCCTGAGCGTCGGAGGTGGAGGGTGTGGATGTTTGTGGATGTGGTCACAATCAAGTGGGTTGCTTTGTCCTGCATGTGCCGAGCTTCTTGAGTGATTGTTGGAGCTGCACCCATCCAGGCAAGTGGAGAACGTTCCCTCACACTCCTGACAGGGAATCCTTATCCCAGCGCAGGAAGAGAGTTGAGATGGGAACCTGAGGATTTCCCATCAGAGCACAATTGACACAAATTTTCCGGGAAAATGGAATTTCCTCCTGGGTAATTCCTATCAGCTTACAACCCACTGTAAGTGTCCATCATAACCAAATCCTTCAGAGTGTTCTGGTGAAATTAAACAGAATACTTAATAAGAAAATTTTTGATTACTATATACACGGTCTCAGTACTCAGTAACAATACAGCAGCCCCTATACTAAGCACAAAAACAGCCAACGGTGAGCTGTTTCAATGTGAGAAGTTGTGACAGATGATTATATGATGTTATCAGAACCCACCCACCAAACATTTATTTATGCAGCAACATTGCCCCGGTTCAGAGAGAATTTCAGTAACACAGTAAAATATCTAGTTGAATTAATTATTACGTTATGTATAAATGAAAAATATGCATGATAGCAAATGCTGGGCTATCTTTTTTTTTACATTAAACTTACAAATTCCAATGAGTCGCTACATCATTGCAGCCTGCAAGCATGCATTTCCTATCATACAGTGAAGATTCAAACCCATGCAATAAATCTCTCTGACACAAAGCTACACTTTGCCGTCCTGCCCATGCTACTGCATCTGGTGCTGTGGCATTCTCTCAAGAATTCAGTCAGAGAGAGAGAAAGAGAGAAAAATACACTAGCAACTCACAGCATAATCGAAACTGACAGCACCATCAACACACACACACGTCCGGTGTGGTCATGGTTACAATTGGCCTGAGGTCCCTCACTGTGGAACATACTCATGTGGAGAAATGTAGTGCTCCCTCTGCAAAATGGAATTTGTGTTTGAACACTTTTTTTTATATTGCACGCAATAAATAGTGAATTTCCGCTGAAGTTGTATCCAGGCACCTTCACGTGAGCCATTTCGTGCTGAGAATGGTGATTTTCTTTTCACTTTCAGCTTGCATTGTTTTGCAACAGACTTTGATGTTTTCTCCAAAATAGATCTGATGCATGTGCAGTGGCGTGGGGAATCCAGCCGAGAGGGCATTGTATCTCTTTAAAAATGAGCAACAGTCTGAGATAGTGAGAGAAAGCCATTTATTCAACACATGTTAATGTATTCATTCAATCTTCCATTTGGACAAAGTGATTCCCATTGCCAGCAGAGATAAACACACAGAAATACACATACACACACACATGAACACACATATAGAGACGTGCATCAACATGTGATTTTAGGAATGACTTGGATGAGAAAGTGGAGGGGTTGGGTTAGTAACTTTGCCAATGACACAAAGGTTGGTTGAATTGTGGGTAGAGTGGCGGACTATTGAAGGTTGAAATGGGTCATTGAAATGATTCAGATCTGGGCTGAGAAATGGCATAGAGTCATAGAGATGTACAGCATGGAAGCAGACCCTTAGGTCCAAGAGGTCCTTGCCGATCAGGATCCCAAACCAATCTAGTCCCACCTGCCAACACTTGGCCCATATCCCACCTAACCCTTTCTATTCTTATACCCATCCAAATATCTTTTAAAATTTGCAATTGTACCAGCCTCCACCACTTCCTCTGGCAGATCATTCCGTACACACACCACCCTCTGTGTGAAAAAATTGCCCCTTAGGTCTCTTTTACATCTTTCCCCTCTCACACTAAACCTATGCCCTCTAGTTCTCGACTCCCCGACTCCAGGGAAAAGACTTTGTCTATTTATCCTATCCATGCCTCTCATAATTTTGTAATACTCTATAAGGTTACCCCTCAGCTTCCGACGCTCCAAGGAAAACAGCCCCAACCTATTCAGCCTCTTGTTATAGTGCAAATCCTTCAACGCTGGCAACATCCTTGTAAAACTTTTCTGAACCCTTTAAGTGTGAAGTCATTCATTTTGGAAGGTTGACTTAGAATGAAGATTAAAATGTTTAAGGCAGGATTCTTAGCAGTGTGGAGGAACAGGGGGATCTTGTGCTGACATGGAAATTTAATCGACTCGACACAAATGCTAGCAAGAGCAAAGAAAAATTGTATTGCAGGCCTTTGCAAAGGGATCGTCTGCAATGGACTAAATGCCTTATGCAAGGGGTACTTGAGCATAATTCAGATACTCGTCTTATACTGTTTTTCATTGGTGAAAAGGAGTAGGAGAGGGAGCTAATTGAGATATACAAGATAATGAGAGGGATAGATGGAGTCGATAGCCAGAGACCATTTCCCAGGGCAGAAGTGGCTAACACGAGGGGTCATAGTTTTAAGCTGTTTGGAGGAATGTATAGAGGGGATGTCAGAGGCGGGTTCTTTACACAGAGAGTTGTGAGAGCATGGAATGCGTTGCCAGCAGCAATTGTGGAAGCAAGGTCATTGGGGACATTTAAGAGACTGCTGGACATGCATATGATCACAGAAAGTTGAGCGTGCATACATGAAGATCAATGGTCTGCACAACATTGTGGGCTGAAGGGCCTGTTCTGTGCTGTACTCTTCTATGTTCTATGTTCTATGTTCTATACTCCTTCCCTCACACTGCATCCTGCTTTCGCCCACTCACGCTTTTCTTTCGGCGTGGCCTGTGACTGTAAGTCCCGTACGTCTGCTGTTGGGGTACAAATTTTTGTCATACACATGTCAATCTGATCACTTGGCGGCTGCTGGGCTGCCGTTCTTGCTGTTGAATCTGCCTTCGCAATAGAATCATTATTTTTTTGTGTGGGCTTCACATGTACGAACAGAAATTGTTTTGGGTAATAGGACCGATTCCAGGAGATCAGAAATCTGGCCACGGTGGGTGATGGGTTTTCCGGTGGAGGTTAAGAAGCTCCTGTGTTTCCACAGGGTTCCAAAATCATGTACAATCCTGAATGCATATCTTCTATCTTTGTAAATATTCACTCTCTTTCCCTTAGCCAATTTACAGGCCTCCATCAAGGCAATCAACTCCGCTGCTTGCGCTGACAAATGAGAAGGGAGTGATCCCGCTTTGACTACCTCATGGGTAGTCACTACAACATATTCTGGCCTGCCGTCTTGCTCCTGAATGTTGATCCATCTACAAAAAACTCCATATCCGGAATCTGAAGTGGTGAATCCTGCAAATCGGGACTGGGGCTGCAAATTTAATTAGTTACAGCAACACATTCATGTGGTCTATGTCTCCTTCTGTGGGGAGAAGGCTAGAAGGGTTAAGGACATTATATCGCTTTATGAAATGTTAGGCATTTCCAATAACACGGTATTGTATCTCAGCCAACGTGGTGCCGACTTGTGTGCTGTCTTTTTCTTGGAAAGCAATAAGGATACTGCAGAAGCACTGATCCCGGCGTTAAAACAAGAGTCTCCAGACACCTGCGTAGAGACTCATTATATATCGTGGGGGAGTCACAGTAACCTTGACATAGTGACGTGAAGGTATATGATTTCCCTTTGAATGAAAAAGTGAACCAGAATTGATTATTTGGGTGTACCGGTACACTAAAGAAGTCATTTGCTAAATCCACAACAGAGCACCATTTACTGTCCGGTGGAGTTTGACCTAATATAGAATAGGGGTTCGGAACATTTGCGGCGCGGGGGACAACAGCGCTATTGACAGCCTGCAAGTCTTGAACAAACCTCCATTCCTCCCGTTCACCTGGACTGTTTGCTTTTTTTGACTGGAAAAATGGGGGTTCTCACCGGTAGGTTCTTACAGGGGATTATCACTCCAGGCTTTAAGAGGGATTTAAAGACTAGAATAATTCCTTCTATAGCCTCGGGTTTTAACAGGCTTTGTGCTCTGCAAGAACATGGTAAATCTCTCTCGTAATACGTGTCCTGATGCATCCATTGTGTTCAGGAACTTTCCACTCATCTTTATTGGCGTTGACTGTCTGAACTGGCTTGATTTAAGGACTGAATATGTCGCCCCTGCATCTACCAAAAAGGTAACTGGTTACCTTCCACATATATCATAGAGGTAGGCATCGACTAATATGCTTCATTGTTCTATTGGACATATTGTCCACACGTCGCAATCTCAGCACTCAATATAGAGGTGGGACATGTCTCAGTGCTTGTAAGGTTAGTAGAAGAGATTAGCATAAGCCAGTCTTCGTTGCCAAGCATAAAGGAAAGAGGCTTACCTGTACCTTGTTGGCTGTTCACCTCCACCTCAGCCTTCCCCTGTCAGTTACCCTGTCGCTCAGTCTCCAGGGCCGATCGAGGCTGTCTATGACAGGCCGATTGTCCACTGTCTCGCCCAGTGATTCCATTGTTCCACAAACAAAGCACCCGCCAGATTTACCTCTGACAGCACCTCTTCCTCTCTCCTTTTGCACAGCACCTCCCTCCAACGGTTGGGCGACCATCTGCATCAGAGTAACCTGAGCTTTATGTGCTTGCTGTTCCATCTTCAATTTCCACTTATCCTTCTCTTGGGTAAGCAACTTATCATCATGTATCGTATGCTGTTCTATCAAATTAAGCTTTCCTGTCTCTCAAGTAATACATGTGTCTTTTACGTTTTTCGTTATTTCATCCTTCATTCCATTTATTTAGCTGTTCCACAGGTGTGCCTCATACGGCGTGATTTCTTCCGCCATTGTGTCTTCAGGTGGTCTCAGTCCACTATGGGCGTTATGGACTTCAGTGAGACTCGTAAGGTACTGGGAAACTGCCTCACCTTCTCGTTGTTTTCACATTGCTATTTTGGTCATATCCATTCGCACTGGGAATGCCTCCCTACAGGCGGTCGCCAGCGCTGCAACAAAAGCATTAAAGTCTTCGTTATCTTCCACTTGTGGGTTGGATACTCTGGCATGGACGTTTGCAGCCGGCCACTTATACTTCTTTTAGGCTTCTTGCTTCAATCTGTTGCGGGTACGAGATGTTACTGGTGATTCAGCAGTCCCTGAGTCGGTGGCCGCTGACATGGAACCTTCACCAGGCGGATCTCGTAGTGGCGGCTGTAGGTCTCGGAGGGCAGTCATCAAGGTAAGGATCAAAAATAGACTTAATACATTGTACAGCGTCTTTAGATTGTTTTCTGCGCACGTCTGCATGTGCGCTGGTGTTTGTATGCGTATTTGATCTATCCTTCACTTGAGATTTCCTTTCCCTGAAATCAACCTCAGCCTTCCACATGTTATAAGCACTCCAATTCACAGGTTCTATTTTCCCCTTTCATTTCTCCTTCTCTCTCTCCTCCAACTTCGACTTCAATATTTCTAACTGCCATTTACTAAAATTTTCCACCTCTGGAAAACCACATTCCTTAATCCACAATTCTAACTGGTTTACAGACTGCGGGCCTTAATTGTATATTTGGTTGACCATTTCAAGTCATCTGTGGACCCTCTTTTTGTTTGTTCTTGCCGGAGCCCATTTTCAGCGTTACTTGGAAAGTGTTCAGCTTTCTCTCTCTTTCGTGGTATCCTTTTCCCTTTGACTTGCTTTTCACCTCCGGAGGTCCCCTCTCATATTGGGCGCTTCCGCCGCAATGCTTTGGTTTTCATAAACCAATAAACCACGTAACCGGTACGTCTTTGGCGAGTCCAACTCAGCCAGTGGTGGTTCCAAGTCTAAAACCCCCCTTAAACTTGCTGTCTGTTAAACACTCCAGAGATGGCAATCCCCTTCCCTTGGCTTTTGCGCAAATACCTCCCGAAACTTTGCTGGACACTTTTCCTGCTTTATTTATTCCCTGAGAATGAGTCCCTATCTAGGATTTCTTAAGCCACGGCTCTTACCCAGACCCGATTCAGTTTGGACCTTGGCGCTGGGTTTTCTGGTCCTCTCACGCAAAAGGGACAATTCAGCGCTCGAGATGAAGTGAAAGAACTTCAGGCGCTGGTGCCTGCGCCTCCTGGGAATCTTCAGAATCTCACCCAGTTGCAGGGTGCCAGGCGAGCCCCCAAGTTTACTGTCGTGGAAATTAAATGACCTCGACTCAACTATTAGCAAGAGCAACCAAAAAGCTTTATTAATTTTAACCTCTGCATTGCAGAGGGACCACATGCACTTGACAAAAATGCCTTGTGCAAGAGCCCTGAGCTTAATTCAGAAATACTTCTTATACCGTTTCTTATCACAGTATCAAGGACAAAGACTATGAAATGTTGAGTTCTTATTCTTTTCATTCCCTTGTTGTGGACATACTGCTCTTATATTTTTCTCTTGTTGAAGTTTACAAAGTTCTTCAGAGACAAACTGTCCCTCGACTGCAGACTTCAGCAAAATTGCAAAGTTTTACATTTAGTAAAGCATTGTCTTTTGATTTCAGATTAAATGGATTTCAGAGCAAATGTTAATTTTGTTAGTTTTCCATTACGATTACATTCACTTTCTTAATCACGGACTCAACTTGCAAGTTAATCTTTAGAGAATCCTAAACGAGCACTCCTGGATCCCAGTATACTTTGGCTTTATGAACTTTCTCATCGTTTAGAAAAGAGTCCATGCCTGTCTGATTTTGTCCAAAGTGTAAGACCTCGCATTTGCTGACGTTGAATTTCATCAGCCAGTTCCTGGATCACTCTCCTAAACTGTCTAAAACTTTCTGCACCCCCCCACCCCAGTATTACCTGCCTGTAAACCTAACTTCGTATCATCGGCAAACTTTGCCAGAATGCTCCCAGTCCCGTCATCCAGATAATTAATATATAAAGTGAACAGCTGCGATCCCAGCACTTTGTCACCCACTGCCATTCTGAAAAAGAGAACCTTTCACCCTTCTGTCAGACAGACAATCCTCAATCCTTGCCAGTGGGTGATCACTCTTCCCCACTACAACGATGTTGTGAAATCATGCTATTGCATTGTGTCCGTAATTTTTGGCGAAAGTATATTAAATTGCTGTGTGCTTACATCTGTGCTCTTGTCTCAATTCAAGGCTATGAGATATAATAAGTTAGTCCTTTCAATGTGGTATTTCTGTCCAAATACCTCACACATCATCACAAGCAATACGTAATAAAAGTGAGTTTTCGAAAATAACCATATCACTTAGTTAACTATCACACAACACCAGCTTATACTCTGACAGGTTTATTTGGAAGGACCAGATAGTGCTTCCAAATAAACCGTTGGCTTATAACCTCGTGTTGTGTCATTTATAACTTTGTCCACCCCAGTCCAACGGCTCTGGTTCCATTCAATTATGTATCACTTAACGGATTCTTTAGTGAGGACCTGCCCAGAAGAGTAGCAAAGACCATTCCATGTTTCCAATGTAATCGGATCGCACCAACCACAGAAATCTCACCAATAACTGACACATCCAAAGCCCTTCTTCCTTGAACCTATCTTTCCAGCCACACTTTCAAAAGTTAAATGAGCATTCAGAGTACCCCAGGAATCAACTTTTCAATTTCTTGCCTGATTTGCTAATTTCTACTTTCAGAAGCTAATTGCTTTTTCTCCAGGTAATGTTTGCAATGAGGTCAGACAGTTGTACTTTGCATCGTTCCTTGATTGAGGCTGTTAATGTGGTCCAATCAGGGAGGCCTGCCTGACATGCAGGGTGAATGTCATGGGTATTGAGATACTGAACGCCTGAACCAATGAGAGACTATTGTCAAAGTCTGTGCATTCGTAAATGAAGGGTAATTAACGATGGGATGTCGTTCAGAGTAAGGTTATTTTACTAGTAAACATTGTTGATGCCAATGTGTATCACCACCTCTGGCCTTTCACTTTCCACACTTTCCCACTCCTGCCCCTGTCCCACCCATATTTCTCCTGAACCCCAAGATGTGCTGATGTTGTTCTGAAACATCCTTGAAGCTGGGCACTGTTGAGACAATATATCATGCTGGACTCTGCCATGTCAGGGTCGAGAGTGTGGTGCTGGAAATGCACAGCAGGTCAGGCAGCATCTGAGGAGCAGGAAAATCAGCGTTTCGCACAAAAGCCCTTCATCAGGAATCCTGTCATGTCAGGACTGAAGATTGTGAAAGAGTCAGTCAGTCATTTTAGTTTTGTCCACTGATGCCATTTGATGTTAACACAGAACCGACTTGACATTACCAATGGAAAAGACAAATAAAGAGTGGAGACTTAGGAGGTTTTGTCCATTTAAGTGACCAGAATGATAGCTGGATAGCAAGGGTTCAATGATGCGTGAGTGAAATGACACAAATCCTGGGTTGAATTCCTCAAATTTCGAAGGATCTGAGAGGAGTAACATTTTCAAGAGAATACTGAACGCTACTGGCACTGAATGTTCAGGAAGGCTCCTTGTTGCCTCTTGATTTAAGACTAGCGTCAAGACATTTATCACTGACCTGAAGTCTTTCCAAGACGGATTTGAAGGAACAATTCCTCATATTTCTCTACATTATATTGCACAAACTATTTTGTTCTCATTCACTCATTGAACCTGTCTTTCCCGTTTTCAGTGTTCCTATGGCCTCCTCGTCTGTTTTTGTCCACCTAACATTGTGTTAGCAGCAAAAGTAACGGATGATCGCATTATCTCAGTCATTGATAGAGATTATAAATACTGTCTCGAGTAATGGTTCTTGGGGGACTCACTAATACTAATCTGACAACAATAAAATGGCATATTTATTCTTGTTTTCTGTTTTCTCTCCTTTAGCTGTCCGCACGCCAAGTCCCACTTCCCCAACACGACAGGGCACATTGACAAATTGATTCCCGTTCAAACATTTCTGAAATTTGACATTTCTGCATCCTTGTGTTTGCAAATCCCTTCTTGGCCTCAGCTCTCCATCTCCTTTCAAAGACCTCCATCCAATCAGCAGTTATTTATTTTAGGTTTCTTTGCGGTACATGTCCAGTGCACTGCAGGGAACAGAGAATGACTTTCCTAAACTGCTGCTGTACAGATATTGTGTGTCTTAGAGTCACTCTAGGACACGACTCATTCTAGGGGGCAGATATGTATTGAGTGGAGCTCATGTAACCAGTGAAGATATTTTTCAGTAAGTTATTTTACTTGTATCAAATATTGCCTTAATTGGACAAGTTATATTGGTTTGGAATACTTTATCAGTGCAAGGTGAGGAATCCTATTCAAGTGTGGAATTTATTAAGACCTACAATGCGTGGTCTCCATTCACCAGCTATTATCCCTTCATGCAACAGCTGTTGTTAAACAGAGAATCCATGTTGTCTACACCCTCACACAGAGGCAGACGATCTGCAACTTAGTCTAGATTACATGGACCCTGTAGAATCCCAAACATTGCAGACTCCACAGGAATAGCCTGGGAAATTGGGTGCAATTATTCATCTCTCCTGGGAACATTCTAGAAATTTCCATTTCATTCGGAGATTCTGGAGAGTTTCAATGGAATTAAGGAAATTAGTCACTTTGGAAAAATATAAACATTTGTATTTTTTTATGTAGAGAGTTCAAAAACATTTCTGGGGAGTTTAGTTCTGGTTTTTGAGTGAATAAACAGTAGGCTTCTCTGTGATTCTGAAGTTAATAGCTAATTGTTGGTATTTATGTAATCACAACAATTTGTTTTGAAAACTGTGATTGAAGTCTGGCTGTCGGATAAATGGCTTTGTGCACGAATCAACTTTTGTAAATTTTTAATTGTTTGCAATTCTGCATGGTATTAATGGAGTTTTAAAGATTTGTTGGAGAGTACTGGCATCTGACAATAAGAATAAAACTCTTAACTGGGAAACTTTTAGTTTCAATTTTATCATTGTTGTAATTATTTTAGTCTTTGTAAGACCTGGAACTATGTGGATGTATAGATCTGCACTGATGAGAAGGGAGTGAGATATTTAGTCAATAACATTACATTGGAGTGTAAATTTCGTGTTGATCTCAGATCGAAGTGTTTGGGTTAAAAAAAATTCCTGAAGAGATTACTTAAAGGTGAGCACAAAAACAATCAGTTGTGTGGTATGTCCAGAAAGACGTTTACTGCATTTCAGTGTGAAAAAATGGCAGACACCAGTCGTTTAACCAAGTGTGAGCTATAGGGATTCTGTGTGAGTGTTATAAAACGCGTATTTTCTTTGGAACAGTACTGGGAGTTGTGGTTTGTATAAGATATAAAAGTCATATTATTTTCATTTATGCATTGTTTTGAGATGAATTAGAATTATACATTTACTGCGTGTCTTTGAGTCTATGTTATGAGTCTATAGTTTGGTTTATTCTATTTTAGCATCATTTATTTTGTTCTAGGTGTCGGTTTTGCTGTGGAAACAGTATTTTTAGCATTTTGTGATTACGATTCAGCAAGAGATCTCTTTATTAAATCAAAACAAATAAGGTTGTTATCCATCAAGCTGGATTCCTGTCTGGGGTCTGCTTGTTCTGTAATTAATCAGTTGTTATCAGAACAGAAGTGACGCATTTAGACACGTAGTGTAACTCCTGAGGATCTGATAAACGAACTCCTCAAGTCAATCAGACTATGCCCCAACTATACATCTCCATTTTATGCCCCGGACTCTGATCATACATTCAGACTGAAATGTAATTCTATATTACCCCTTCCAAAGTTACTGCTCTCGCACGCTGCAACAGAGCCGATGCAAAACAAATTCCACCACCCCCTGCCTGACCTGCAATACTGGAACTACATGAGATACTGGATAGCTCATAGCTGCAGTTTTCTGCACAGTACTGGTCATCCCCTAGCAGTGTGGACAGAATTGCACTGAGGAGAGTATCGAAGAAAGTTACAAGAATGTTGTCATTATGTGTAAATTACTGCAGCATTTAAGAAAGAAGAATAGGGTTAGAGTAACTTTCCCGGGAACAGAGATGAATGAGAGGTGATGTGATTGAAGTGCACCAAATAATCAGGGTCTTGTATGTAGACCTGTTACCCCGAATGCAAGACCATTTAGTAGGGGACACAGAGGAAGTAAAATTGATGGAAGCATTACAGGGTACATGAGGCCTACCTTTCACCCAGAAAGTGATGGTGTGTCTGGAATTCAGTGCCCAATTTGGGCGGGGGCTTGAGGTTACAAACCTCAACTCATTTAGAGGGAACCTGGATCTGCACCTGGAGTGGGGTAACTTTCCAAGCGTTGGACCAGGTGCTAGAAAATGGGATCAGAATGGATAAGTAGTTCATTATTTGATGCAGATATGGAAAACCTGTTTCAGTGCCATAGTTTCCTGCAGTTCCAATGGATTGCAGAAAGGCTGAGGAGTCCTTAAGTGAATTCACTTGGTGGGTTGAATGGCTGTTTCTGTGATTTACATTTCAACCAGTTCTGAGGGATCATTGAAACACTGTCGAGTGTTAAAGTGAATTCCAGAGGGTTGTGGTGACATTCACGTTGTTCCCTAAAGAAGTGTTTGTATCTTCATAGTTTTTACAAAGCAAGAAGTAATTTGTCCTGTGCAGGAAGAATTTTAACTAAGTTTAGTAAATAAGTATTTATCAATTAGATCATTAGGTTAAAATTGCTTATCTTGTTTGGTTATTCTCATTACAAAATGAAGAGTTTTCAAAAGAATTTTTGTGAAATTTTGTACTGTCTATGACCTGCTGAGTGTTTAGATAATTGCTTGAAATGTTAATTGCCCCTGAAGTGATCAGAATACCAAAGACAGTTAGAGATACTTTATTTTTCTTGTGTTCTATTTTATTATACACGGATTGGAGCAGCTACATTCAGTCAGTGCAGCATTGAACTGTCTGTTTTGTTTTGCATGACGTAGTTTATTCATAAAATATCGACAAGCACATTCTATTTGAGTCAGACAATGCAGGGAACAGAATACAATAATCACATCTCCCTATTTCAATTTTGCATTGTTTGCTGACTGAATGTACACATAAAATTAGAACATTTGCTCAACATGACAAGGAATTTCCAAAACAAGCTATGAGTGCTCAGTAAATTTACAGAGGCTCAGCTTGTCCTCACAGAGAGGACTTAGATAATGGTTTGTCCCTTTAGTGATGAAAGAAAACTTTCTCAGCTCTATTAGCATTCTCCGTCAAATAGTTACATATTTTCAAATGCAACAACTCATAGTTTGTTAGTACAGTGACCAAACGATTCTGGGTATTCTAGGTGGAGAACAGGAAAACATTGTGGTTGTAAGACCTGCTCCTTTTTTGTGGTATTTAGGTGTTGGAGCTGACTTCCTCGAATTACTCGAGCAGTAATTATTGATGTATATGCTGTTGCATTGTTTTGGAACTTTGGAGGAAAATAAAGATCAAAACAGCAGTACTATAAAGAGAAGGAAGAGAGGCAAAGGTAGAGACTGCATGGTCAGGGAGAGAGAGAAGGCGACAGAACCTGCACTGCTGTCAGCCATAGCAGCGAATCTGCACAGCTACTGTCCTTCCCGTTTGAGTTCATGTGTTTCTGGCCGTTGGAGTGCATCTAAGGAACAATAACAAACAGCAAAAATTACAGCTGACCTTTTGGGAAAGTTCACAGCACAGGAGCAGATACATGCATGGTTTTAAAGTGTACCCTTGCTGATGTTTTTGTGTAAATCTACAATAGTGAGTAGACTGGGTTATTTTTAGTTATTTGTTTTAATGAGAGTTTCTGCTTGATTACAATTTAGAAGTATGAGGCGTAGGCACTCAGTTAATCTGGCACAATGTCTTTTAGAGCAGTGACGTTGTGGTATTTTCTGGGTCTACAAATTGTTGAGGTGCAAAGATGACCTTTAGTAGTGATGCACTATTCCGGTTGGATGTGGTAGATTAGGTAGACATTCCGTGTTATTGATGATTGTGTATACTCGAAGGGTATTTGTTTGTGAATCATTTCACATTGCATGGAGGCAATGAGGAATTTACAGGAGCTCGGAGTTGCGATGGACAGCAGTAAAAGGAAGGGAGAAAAAATACAGATACAGTTAGGTAGATGGGTTACATCCGGGAAAGGTATGAGAGGGCTGCAGGTCGTGCAAGAGTCCTCTGTGGCTATGCCCATTATGCAGCACGAATAGCTGAATTTATGGTATCGAGACTGGTTCTAATTCAGCAATCTCCATTTTTCCAGTAGCAGTAGCAGTGTGAAGTGCACAACGCCGACAAGGGGCCTGCCGGGAGTGCAAATGTAAAATTATATAAACTTACCTCATGAATAGGTAGTGCGCACAATGAACAGGAGCGGGCGTGGGACTGCTGAGCAAGTGAGGTAATATATTTAGGTGGTTGCCAAGAGGTTGAGAGTAGTGAGGTCAGAAATAAGGGTTCAATGTTGCAATAGTGCACTGGCAGGCAGGAAGGTGGTTTGAAGACTGTCTACTTCAATGCCAGGAGCATCCGGAATAAGGTGGGTGAACTTGCAGCATCGCTTGAAACCTAGGACTTTGATGTTGTGACGATTTTGGAAACGTAGGTAGAGTAGGGGCAAGAATAGCTATGGCAGGTTCAGGGATTTAGATGTATTAGTAAGAACAGGGAAGATGGTAAAAGTAGGGGAGGTGCAGCATTGTTGGTCAAGGACAGAGTTACGTTGGCAGAATGGACATTGGACGACTCGCCTACTCAGTTGGTATGGGCTCAGGTTAGAAATAAGAAAGGAGAGGTCACTCTGTTGAGATTTTTCCATTGGCCTTCGAATAGTTCTAGAACTGTAGAGGAAAAGCTAGCAAATGTGATTCTGGATCGGAGCGAGAATAACATGGTAATTGTAAATGGAGCTTTAACTTTCCAAATATTGCCTGGAAATGTTATAGTTCGAGTACTTTAGATAGGGTCAGTTTTTGTCCAATGTGTGCACAAGGTTTTCCTGTGACAGTATGTAGACAGGTCAACAAGAGGCGAGGCCACATTGGATTTGGTACCAGCTAATGAACCTGGTCTGGTGTTAGATTTGGAGGTAGGTGAACTTGCAGCATCGCTTGAAACCTAGGACTTTGATGTTGTGGCGATTTTGGAAACGTAGATAGAGTAGGGGCAAGAATAGCTATGGCAGGTTCAGGGATTTAGATGTATTAGTAAGAACAGGGAAGATGGTAAAAGAAGGTGATTGTGACGACAATTCGGTTATATTTACTTCAGAGATGTAAAAGGATAGGTATATACAGTGGCAAGAGTTATAGCTGGAGGAAAGGCAATTATGATGCGATTAAGCGAGGTTTTGGATGCATAAGATGGGGAAGGAAACTGCAGGCGATGGGCGCAATTGAAATGTCTAGCGAATTCAAGGAACAGCTACTGCGGTTTCTTGATAATATGTACCTGTCATGCAGGGAGGAAGTGGTCGAGCGAGGGAGCAGTGGTTTAATAAAGGAGTTGAATCTCTTGTCAAGAGGAAGAAGAAGACCTATGTAAGGATAATACGTGAAGGCTCAGTTCGGGGGCTTGAAAGTTACACATTAGCCATGGTAAACGTAAAGAGAGAGTTCAGAAGAGCCAGGAAGGGACCTGAGAAGTTGTTCACAGATCGAATCAAGGAAAAGTCTAAAGATTTATGTCAGTATGTCAAGAATAAAAGACTGACCAGAGTAAGAGGAGAACCAATCAAGGACAGTAGGGGGATGTTTTGTGTGGAGTCCGAGGAGAAAGGAGAAGCACTAAGTGAATGTTTTTCATCAGTATTCACATTGGAAAAAAGACAATGTTGATGAGGAGAGTACTGAGATACAGGCTACTTTTCTGGACGGAACTGAGGTTCACAAGGAGGAGATTTTAGTTATTCTGTAAAGTGCAAAAATAGATATGTCCCCTGGGCCGGATGGGATTTATCCGAGGATTCTCTGTGAAGCCAAGGAGGAGATTTGAGAGATTTTGATTTGATCATTATGTCATTGTTCACCGGATTGGTTCCAAAGACTGGAGGGGAGCAAATGTTGCCCCCTTGTTCAAGAAGAGGTTTAGAGAATACCCTGGTCATTATAGACCAGTGAGCCTTACTTCGGTTCTGGGTAAAGTGTTGGCAAAAGTTGTAAGTGTTAGGATTTATAATCATCTCAAAAGAAATAGGTTGATTAGGGATCGTCAACACAGTTTTGTGAAGGGTGGATCGTGCTTCACCAATCTTAGTGAGTTCCTTAAGAGGGTGACCAAACAGGTGGATGAGGGTAAAGCAGTTGATGTGGCGAATATGGATTTCCGTAGGGAATTTGATTATGTTCCCCATGGTAGGCTATTACTGGATATACGGAGCCATGGGATTACGGGTGATTTGGCAGTTTGGATCAGAAATTGGTTAGCTGAAAGAAGACAGAGGGTGGTTGTTGATGGGAAATGTTCATCCTGCAGTTACTAGTCGTGTACCACAAGGATCTTTTTTGGGGCCACTGCTGCTTGTCGTTTTATAAATGACGTGGAGGAGGGTGTAGAAGGATGGGTTAGTAAATTTGCAAATGATCCTAAGGTCGGTAGAGTTGTGGATAGTGAAGAAGGATGTTGTAGGTTTCAGAGAAAAATAGCTAAGCTGCAGAGCTGGGCTGAGAGATGGTAAATGGGGTTTAATGAGGAAAATTGTGAGGTGATTCACTTTGGAAGGAGCAACAGGAATACAGAGTATTAGGCTAACGGTGAGATTTTTATTAGTGTCGTTGAGCAGAGAGATCTTGGTGTCCATGTGCATAGATCCCTGAAAGTTGCCAGTCACCTGATCGGATTGTTAAGAAGGCGTACATTGTGGTAGCTTTTATTGGTAGAGGGATTAACTTTTGGAGCCATGAAGTCATGTTGCAGCTGTACAAACCTCTGGTGCGGCCACGCTTGGAGTACTGCGTACAGTTGTGGTCACTTCATTGGAGGAAGGATGTGGAAGATTCGGAAAGGGTTCAGAGGAGATTTACTAAGATGCTGCCTGGTATGGAGGGAAGATCATATGACGAAAGGTTGAGGGACTTGAGGCTGTTTTCATTAGACAGAAAGTTGAGAGGTGACTTAATTCAGATATATAAGATGATCAGAGGGTTAGATAAGGTCGACAATGAGAGCCGTTTTTCTTCAGATGGTGATGGCTAGCACGAGGGGACAGGTCTTAATTGATGCGTGATAGATATAGGACAGATATCAGGGCAAGTTTCTTTACTCAGAGAGTAGTAAGGGTGTGGAATGCATTGCCTGCAAAAGTAGTAGGCTTGACAGCTTTAAGGGCTTTTAAATGGTTATTGGATAATATGTGGGTGAAAATGGAAGAGTGAAGGTTAGGTGGGCTTCAGATTGGTTTCACAGGTTGGCACAACATCGAGGTCCGAAAAGCTTGAATTGCATAGCAATGTTTGGTGTTCGAACATAACGAGGGGTACCTCATGTTCTGAGAGATTGATTGTGTCAGCGGACTCTGTGGTCAGAGGCACAGACGGATGTTTCTATGCTAAGAGCGACAAATCAGAATGGTGTGTTGCCTCACTGGTGCCAGGATCAAGGATATCTCCGAGAGGATGCTGAATATACTCAAAGGGGACAGGGAAAAGCAGGAGGTAATTGTGCACATTGGAACTAATGACATAGGAAGAAAAAAGGATGAAATTCTGAAGGGAGAATATAAGTTTGAAAGGAATTTAAAAGGAGGCACTCGAGGAGACTAAAATCTGGATTACTCCAGGTGCCATGAGCCAGTGAGGGGAGGAATAGAAGTGGAGAGCAGATGGACGGATGGCTGAGGAGCTAGTGCATGGCAGAAGTGTTCCCATATTTAGATAATTCGAATCTCTTCTGGGATAGAAGTGACCTGTATAAGGAAGGCGGATTGAACCTGTATTGGAATAGGATGAGTATATTAAAGGGAGATTTGCCAGAGCTGCTCAGGAGGATTATAACTAGTAAGGTAGGTGTTGGGCGGGAGGGGCGCTTGAGTGGGTGGGACCCAGGGAGACAGTGATAAAAGAGATCAGTTTAAGACTGGTACAGTTGGGACAAGGACCAAGTCAAGCAGTCAGGGCAGACAGGAACAAAGCAGAGAACGAGGAAAGACTGACAAATTTATTCAAACACAAGAGGACTAACAAGGAAGGCAGATGAACCCAGGGCATGGTTATGAACATGGGACTAAGATATCATCACAATTACACAGACGTGGCTCAGGAATGGCCAGAACTGGCAGTTTCATTTTTCAGGATACACATGCTGTAAGAAGGAATGGGGGGACGCAAGGGAAGAGGGGGAGGTGCTTTTTTGATAAGGAATAGCACTACTGATGCACTTACGCAGGATATTCCTGGGAATACGTCCAGGCAAGTTATTTCAGTGGAACTGAAAAATTAGAAACGGATGCTCATCTTATTGCAATCGCGCTAAAGACGCCCCAATATGTAATGGGAAGTTGAAAAACAAATTTGTAAAGACATCTCAGTTAACTGTAAGAATAATAGGGTGGTAATGGTAGCAGACTTTAGTTTTCCAAACATAGCTGGCCCCTTGCTGAGTTACGTGGATCATTAATATTCACAGGTGAGTTGACAGAATGCTGGAGCTTGGCTAACGTGGTGTGATATTGATGAAAGGTGGTAAGGGAACTCCAGTGAACTATGGACTGGTGAGCCTGACATCATTACTGGGCAAGTATTTGGATGGAACCCTGGGGGATAGGATTTATATGCATTTGTATAGGCAAGGGCTGATAAGGGATAGACAGCATGACTTTGTGCATGGGAAATCATGTCTCAGTAAATTGGTTGATTGTTTTGAAGAAGTAATGAAGAGGATTGATGAGGGCAGAACGTTAGATATAGTTCACATGGACTATAAGGCATTTGAGAAGCTTCCTCATAATAGATGGGTTAGCAAGGTTAGATCACACGGAATACAGGGAGAACTCGCCAATTATATCCGAAGCTGATTCAAAGGTAGAAGACAGATAGTGGTGCTGGTGGGTTGCTTTTCAGATAGGAATTCTGTGACCAATGGTGTGCCACAAAGATCGGTGCTGGACCCACTGACTTTCACCATTTCTATAAATAATTTGGATGTGAGCATAGGAGGTATCGTTCGTAAGTTTGCAGCTGACACCAGAATTTGAGTTGCAGTGGACAGCAAAGAAGGTTACCTCAGTGTAAAATGCAATGTTGATCGGATGGACCAATGGGAGGAGTGACAGTTGGAGGTTAATTTACGCGAATGTCAGGGACTGCATTTTGGAAAGCCATATTAAAGCATAACTTATACACTTAATTGTCAGGTCCTTGGGAGGTGTTGCTGAACAAAAAGACCTTGGAGTGCAGGTTCATAGTTTCTTGGAAACGGTATCATACGTGGATAGGATGGTATGCTTTGCTTTATTTGTCAGAGCATTGATTATAGGAATTGGGAGGACACTTTGTGGCGTACGGTCTCTTGGTTCGCCCACATTTGGAATATTCTATGCAATTCTGGTGTCCTCCTGCAGGTTGTGAAACTTGAAAATGTTCAGAAAAGATTTGCAATAAAGTTGCCAAGTTTGAAGAGTTCAACCTATAAGGAGAAGTCGAATGGGCTGGGGCTGTTTTCCCTGGGAGCATCGGAGGCTGATTGTTGACCTCATCGAGATTTCTAAAAACATGAACATGGATTAAGGTAAATAGACAAAGTATTTGCCCTGGGGTGGGGACTCCAGACCTAGAGAGCATAGTTATAGGATGAGAGAGGAAGCATTTAAAAGGTACCTAAGGGCTAACTTTTTCATACAGAGGGTTGTACACGTATGAAATGAACTGACAGAGGTATTGATGAAGGCTGATGCAATTGCATCATTTAAAAGGTATCTGAATGGATATATGAATAGAAAGGTTCCAGAGGGATGTGGGTGCAAGTGTGACTTGATTAATTTGGGATATCTGCCAGCATGGACGATTGGGACAAAGGTCAGTTTCCATGCTGTACATCGCCATGACTCTAACTATGCCTGGTAAGCGAGGAAAAGTCTAATTAAAGTTCCACAGTAGAAGAATATCAACACTTTAAATCTCAATTCCCCTTTAAAATTAATCTCTGTTGTTTGGCTGCAGTGATGGGGTCTTGTGCCGGGAGAAGTGTGCAGTGCTATATTTGCCCTAGCATGTGCAACCACAGACTGTTCTTCAAAGTTCGTGCGAATATTTGTAGATCAGGTGCTCGTTGTCGTGGTTCTCTTCGCCGAGCTGGAAATTACTGGTGCAGACGTTTCGTCCCCTGTCTAGGTGACATCCTCAGTGCTTGGAAGCCTCCAGTGAAGCGATTCTGTCATCTTTTCTCCGGCATTTGTAGTGGTTTGAATCTGCCGCTTCCGGTTGTCAGTTCCAGCTCCCCGCTGCAGTGGCCGGTATATTGGGTCCAGGTCAATGTGCTTATTGATTGAATCTGTGGATGAGTGCCAAGCCTCTAGGAATTCCCTGGCTGCTCTCTGTTTGTACCGCAAATTCAACCCAAACTCTGGGTCAGATACGTAGATGACACCTTTGTAATCATTACAAACACAGAAATAGAGAACACACACCGGATCATCAACGCCACATTCACAGGAATCCGATTCACGAGAGAGGAAGAAAGGCCAACCAACTCCCATTCCTAGACGTGATGGTACAGAGAACACCTAACGGAGAATTCACCACAAAGGTATACAGGAAAGTCGCACACACAGACCACGTCTGAACTACGAAAGCAAGTATTCCAACACACACAAAAGAAGTTGCATCAAGACACTGTTCAAAAGGGCCACAACACACTGCAGTACACTAGAACTGCAAAAAGAGGAAGAAGAACACCTATACAGTGTATTCGCCAACAACGGATACCCCCGCAATTTCATCAACAGATGCCTAAGGGAAAGACAACGGAACGAGGACATGCCACAACCCAAAGGACTAGCCACACTACCATACATCAAGAGCATTTCCGAACTGATAGCCAGACTACTGCGACCACTAGGACTCATAACAGCACACAAACCAACAGCCACTCTCAGACAACTACTCACCAGGACAAAGGACCCGATACCCAGCATGAGCAAAACCAATGTAGTGTACAAAATCCCATGCAAGGACTGCACAAAACACTACATAGGACAAACAGGAAGACAGCTAACGATCCGCATCCATGTACACCAACTAGCCATGAAACGACACGACCAGCTATCCTTCGTATCCACACACGCAGATGATAAGCAACATGAGTTCGACTGAGACAACATTACTTTTATAGGACAAGCCAAACAGAGAACAGCCAGGGAATTCCTAGAGGCTTGGCACTCATCCACAGATTCAATCAATAAGCCCATTGACCTGGACCCTACATACCGACAGCCAACCACTGCAGCGGACAGCTGGAACTGACAACCGGAAGCGGCAGATTCAAACCACTACAAATGCCGGAGGAAAGATCACAGAAACGCTTCACAGGAGGCTCCCAAGCACTGAGGATGTCACCTAGACAGGGGACGAAACGTCTGCAACTCAAATTCCCAGCTCGGCGAACAGAACCACAACAACAGACTGTTCTGTCTGGTTCACTGTCTTTTTCTCCTTTGATCGATTTGTGGCCGTTTGCTGCCTGAAATTGAAGAGACGATATTGGACAGAGAAAGCCTTGGCTGTGGTTCTAGCTATAACAGGCATTTTGCTCTGTTCAAAGGGCTTTCCTGTCTATTTTCGGTTTGAACCAGGGAGGATAATTTCCAATGTTCCATGGTTTTGCCAAACAAAGCCAAGTTATTTTACTGATCCTGGGTGGCTCGGATTTAACTGGTTTGATAACATTTTAACCCCTTTCATCCCATTCATGTTAATTATGTTGATGAACACTCTGACTATCAGATATATTTTAGTGGCCAGTCGAGTCCGCAAGACACTGAAGGGTGTGAGTAGGGGAGAGAGTCACAAAGGCGCAGAGATGGAGAGCCGGAGGAAGTTGGTGATTTCCCTCTTCACCATATCCTTTACCTTCATACTTCTCTGGACAGTATATAGTGCACATATCTTATACTTTAACACTAAAGAAACAAATCATGGAAAATTCCATTCGCTGCTTTTAACATATGTCGGAGAAATGCTAAAAGATTTCAGCTGCAGCACGAACACATTATTTTAATCAGTGACTCTGCCCAAGTTTAGAGCAAAGTTCACGAAGGCGGCGCAACAGCGGGTCAAGTAAAGTCTTCACTTAATGACTCAGCAAAATAACTCAGTGAAGTTCAGAGGGAGCTGCAATGTTCTCTGAGCATGAATTGTAGATGTACGGGCAAGATTCCATTACTAAAATCACATGGATCTGAGGATAACACCAACGGTGAATGGCGAGTCGGGGAGCAGGACGTATAACCATTCACCAAGATCAGGAACCCGCTGCTACCCCTGATTGACTGATTGACTGATGGACAGTAGGCCTGTCACCCCTTCAAGTCGGGTCCTTCAGCCAGCCCAGAAGATCGCGGCTCATCAATTGCAATTGTAAATTCATGTTCCCTTTTGCATCTGAGGAAAATTCAAATACATCCGGCACACCCACCATTGAAAACTTGAAAAAGAATTTATCCATATCCGCCTTCAATAATTTGTAGGACATGATAAAGGGATAGCAGTTACAGGGGAAAGAGGTGACTGTCAGGGACATGAGGGGATGGAAAGAGGCCGGAGGAGTGATTCCAAATCACGGCCTGGCTGTGAGGGATGAGGTCAGCTGGAGCATTGAGACTTCCCCAACAACTCTGTGGATGAGTGTTATAAACCAGGAGAAGGAGTCTCTGAATTTCCTCTGCAGGGCAGGAGGGGGAGGGGCAGAAGGAATCCCTCCTGCACCATGATGACTGTCAGACTCTCTCTGTTCAGCTCACAATAAACACTTTATTACAACAAGATAAAGTCTCCGGGTGCTGGTGATCTGCTCATCTGAACTAGTTAACATTTAGTGCATGTTTGTTTTTCAGAGAGTTTGCTGAGTCCACTTCCTATCTATTCCCATCATAAGGATATTGCATTTTTTTTTCTCTCTCTCTGTCTCTTGTGTCTATCTCTGTCCCAGTTCCTAGACAGGTTAAACATGAAAGTGAAAATTTGGCAGGTGAATATAAGGAGAATAAATGACAGGTGATGCACTTTGACAGGAAGACTAGAAGAGTTGAATATTATTAAAATGGAGAAAGACTGTAGAAAGCTACAGTCAGAGGGATTTGGGAATCCTCATCTGCAAATCAAAATAAAAAACGAAGTCATCATCAGAGTTCATTGGGTAATAGGGAAGGCAATTGAAATACTGGAACAAAAATCAGAAATTGCTAGAAAAACACAGTTCAGAAGAAGAGTCACTGACCTGAAACGTTAACTCTGTTTTCTCTCAACAGATGCTGTCAGACCTACTGAGTTCCTCCATCAATTTCTGAATTTGTTTCTAATTTCCAGCAACCACAATCCTTTGTTGGTCTTATTTCAATGGAGATGTAACATAGCAGTAGCAACGTTTAGCTAAAACTACACAAGGCAGTTATGGGATCACAGCAGGAAAACTGTGAACAGTTTTGGTCTTTTTATCTAAGGGAAGGGAGATTGGAGACTGTCCAGAGAGGGTTCACTCAGCTGATTCCAGGGATGGAGCAACTGTCTAATGGGGACAGGTTGAGTCGGTTGGCTCTGCACTCATTGGAATTTAGAAGAATGTGAGGCGACCTAATTGAAATGGACAAAATTCTTCGAGGACTTGCCAGTGGAAGGGTGGGAAGTACGTTTCCCCTTGTGGGAGTGTCAAGGATCAGAGGGTATTGTCTTAGAATAAGAAGTCACCCATTTCAGACAGAGATGAGTAGGAAATCTTTCATCTGAGGGAAGTGAATCTATGGAATGCTTTCCCACAGAGTGCTGTGGAGGTTAGGTCATGGAATATATTCAAGGTTAAGATAGAAACGGTTGTTTCATCAGCAAGGGAATCGACTGGTTATGGGGAAATGACACGATTGTAGAATATAGGATGATGAATCATGACCTCATTGAATGACACATACTCACACACACAAATGCATGCATGCACACACACACACACACACACAGATACCCGCACACACAGCAACACAGGCACACATTGACACAGTCACGTGAGCATACACGCATGCACACAACCACTGTCACACCCACATACAGAGACACACGCAGACACAGGAGAGAAAAGCATGTAATGGATGGAGGGAAAGACAGAGAAGAATGTTCGTGTTGGTTCTTGTGCTGATCAGATTGCTGCTTCCTAGTCTTCCTTCTCTGGGAACTCTCAGTGATTTGCAAGAGACACACGGACTGGGTCACATTTATAAACGGTCCCTAACAGACTAATTAAAAGGCAGACATCACAGGAACTGCTGAAGGAACAATTAACCAGGTTTCCTCAGCCTTAAAGTAGCTTTAACTGCAGAGAACAGAGAGAGATCCTGAGCAGGTGGAGGTCTGAAGGCCTCTCTGTATCAGGTTCATAGCCCGAAGTTGTTCAGCTGTCTGAGAACCAATCACATTGTTACTGGCAGGCTGAAGGCATTTCTCATTGAGAATTGGTCACATGTTCACAAACCAATCAGTTACTTGCTGCAAACTGAAACTCCATCTGTAAATAACTCATTTCATCCACATCCACACTTCAATCATTGGTTCACCCTCAACGTCAGGTGAATTGCTTTCAGATCATGCAACAATTCTCCACTAATCTCTTGTTTTTAAAGTGTCTCTTTTCTTGTTTTAATTTCACAATTAAACTCCAGATTTTATTTTCAACAATGATCATGATATGCCTCGGAAGCATGAAATGCAATTTCAAAAATGCATTTCCTTACAAAATAAATGATGCACACAAAAAAACTCAAGATTGCTATCCATTTATTCCTCCTTCCCTCTAACAATGCTATACAATTTGAGCATTCCTTAAAACTTTCCCTTATTCCAGAATTTAACACTTGGGACCATACATCGGCAATTACATTACATGTTCCCGCAATGGTCATAATCTTTGCATTAAGTGGTTGTAACAAAAGGCTCCATCGGAAAAGTCCTGCATTCTTCATTTGAAATGTTTCAATGAAGGCCAGTGGATTATGATCAGTGTAATTGGGCATTTCACTGTTCTTTGTCGGATATAGATATCAAAGTGTTGAAGGGCAAACAGCAATTCCAAAGCCCCCCTTCTCCATAAGAGAGTATTTTTCCAATGGCTGTCATTGTTTCTAAGAGAAGTCCCCTATGGATTTCTCTATACGTGAGTCACCATCCTGTAACAAGACAGTACACAGCCCCAGGGCACCAGTATCAACTGTCATTTTGAAAAGTCTGGAAAAATCATGGGTGGCCAACATTGGTTCTTTTTTTTTCAATTTGTCTTCATCCTTTCAAAGCTTAAAAATGTGTTGCTGGAAAAGCGCAGCAGGTCAGGCAGCATCAAAGGAGAAGGAGAATCGACGTTATAAGGCCCGAAACGTCGATTCTCCTTCTCCTTTGATGCTGCCTGACCTGCTGCGCTTTTCCAGCAACACATTTTTAAGCTCTTATCCTCAGCATCTGCAGTCCTCACTTTCTCCTAATTCATCCTTCCAAAGGCAACCATGTATTCTGCTAACCAGACAACTTTTTACTTGATTCCTTCCCAGATTTGTTAAAGACACAGCTAACCAGGTATAATTATGCACGAATTTCCAGTAAACTCACATTGCTATAAATCTAATAATTTGTCATTCAGTTTCAGCAACTACGAATTCTATTCGAGTCTTCATTTATTGCTGTTCTCAAAGATATGTATTTGTATTTGTGTTTGCAAATGCATGTGTGTCTGCGAATGTCTGTGTGTGTATGTGTGTCTGTATGTGTGTATCTGTGTGTATGTGTATGTGTGTCTGTGAATATCTGTGTGTGTCTGTGTCTATGTTTATGCGTGTCTGTGAGTGTGCCTGCACGTGTCTGTTTGTGTGCATCTGTGTGTGTTTCTGTATATATGTGTGTGTGTGTGTGTCTGTCTGTCTTTGAGCATTTCTGTCTCTATAGTTGTGTATGTGACTATGTATCGGTTGGTATGTGTGTGTGTGTTATTGTATATTAGTGTTTGCATATTACAGTGATTTTTTGTTTATGCATATATCCGTGTGTGTCTCTATGTCTATTTCCATGTGTTTTTGTGTGGTGTGTGTTAATGTAACAGTCTGTGTCTGTATTTGTGTGTATCTCTATGTCTGTATCTCTGTGTCTATTTCTGTTGTTTTGGGGGTGAACTCATTGAAATGGGGTCCAAACTCCCACCTCTGTCCTTCTTGTTTCCAAGGTGATACAATTTTGATGCTCATGTTGATGTATGTTGATGCGTGTGTTTGTGTTTGTGCATGTATCTGTGTGTCCATCTCTGCCTGCAATGGGAATCACTTTGTCCGAATGGAAGTCTGGTCAAATAAATTAAATGTGTTGAATCAAAGTCTCAGAGTTCTGTCTCTCAGTTCCTCTTGTGTTTCAAGTGATACAATACCACCGTCTGCTGGACTCCCCATGTCACTGCACAAACATCAGATTTATTTTGGAGAATAAAACTAAGTCTGTGAATGTGTCCAATTGCACGTTTGTTTCATTCTTCAAAGAATGTCGTTGGAGTCTCAGAGCAATTTTGCCCAATCCCTTGCAAAGTCGTAAGTGAATACGTGAGGGCTGCAGATAATGGTGATTAGAGTCAAAAAGTGTGGTGCTGGAAAAGCACAGCCAGTCAGGCAGTATCCGAGCAGCGGGACTGTCAACGCTTCAAGCAAAAGCTTCTCATCATGAAAAGCTTCTGCCCAAACCGTCTATTCTCTTGCTCCTCGGATGCTGCCTGATTGGCTGTGCTTTTCCAGCATCGCGCTTTTCGAATCTGTCTGTATATCTGAGTGTGTCTGTGTGTTGATGGTACTGTCAGTTTCGATTATGTTGTGAGCTGCTGCTGTCTGTCTCTCTCTGTTTCTCTCTGACTGAATCCTTGAGGGAATGAATCCTCCACAGCACCACATGTAGTGACATGGAGACGACAGTAGAGGGTAGCGTTGTATTCTTTTTTTAACAGCAGAGATTTATTGCATGGTTTTGAATCTTCACTTCACTATAAATAAATACAGTACATTCTTCCAGGCTGCAATGGTGTAGCAGCCCATTGGAATTTGTAAGCTTGATGCTAAAAAAAACCCCAGCTTTTGTTATTATTCATACGTTTTAATTATTCATAACATAAAGTATTCATGATACGAGATATTTTACTGTGCTACTGAACTTCTCTCTGGAGCGAGACAATGTTCCTGCATAAATAACCTTCAACCCATTATCTGGGCCAACATGGCAGCTATTGTTAAAGTTCACTTGAGAATGCAATTTAAGAAAGTTCTGTAATTTACATATGAATGAACTGAAATCAACATGCACATTCTAAAAGATGTTAGACATAACAAATGATCCAGGTCTTTTTCAATAGATAATTTCAGTAATATCACACTGTAAACTTTTGATATACACTCTGTGTCATATGATCCTGTTGCACAACCACCTGATAAGGAGCAGCGCTCCAAAAGCTCGTGCTTCCAATTAAACCTGTTGGACTGTAACCTGGAGTTGTCGGATTTTTAAAGTTACATTAATAAAAGTTTGGTGGGTGCGTTCTGATAACATCATACAATCACCTGCCACAATTTCTCACATTGAAACAGGTCATCGTTGGCTGATTATGACATTAGTATGGCGTCTGTTGGATTGCTACTGAGCAGTGAGACCATGTATTTAATAACCATACATTTTCTGATTAACTATTCTATTTAATTTCATCAGCACCCTCTGAAGCATTTGATTGTGATGGAGAATTACAGAGGATTCAAGCTGACAAGAATTACGCAGTAGGAGATTCCAATTCCTTGGACAATTCCATTGGATTGTGCTACAATGGGAAATCTTCAGGTTCCCAGCTCAACTCTCTCCCTGCACTGGGATAAGGACACTCTGTCAGGAGTGTGAGGGAATACTCCCCACTTGCCTGGATGGAGGCATATCCAACAATCACTCAAGAAGTTCTACACCATCCAGGACGAAGCAACCCAACTGATTCGTCCTACATCCACAAAAATGCACTCTCACCACATCTGACACTCAGTCGCAGCAGAGTATTTCATCTACAAGGTGCACTGCAGAAATTCACCAAAAATCCTCAGACAGCACCTTCCAAACCCATGACCACTTCCATCTGGGAGGGCAAGGGCAGCTAATACCTGGGAACATACCCCCTGCAAAGTCCCCTCCAGGAACCTCACCATCCTGAGTTGAAAATACATCGCTGTTCCTTCACTGTCGCTGGGTCAAAATCATGCAACTCCCTCCCTCAGGACATTGTAGGCTGCAGTGGATTAAGAAGACATCTCACCACCACCTTCACAAGGAGCAATTATGGATGGGAAATAGATGCTGACCCCTACAACAATGCTCACATCCCATGAGTGAATATTTTTAAACCATCGTTTCATGGTCTGGAAACAATAGGCACCTCCTGTTTTGTTAACTGTGGGGTTTTATTTATTTATAACACGAGAAATTCATGTAACGAGGTATTTTACAGCATTACTGATCGTCTCTCTGAACGCAGACAATCTTGCTGCGTAAATAAATGTATTTGTGCAACAACTTAGGGTCTGCAGCATGTACCCGACGCTCTTGAAGTAATACAGAAAACTCGATTAATCGTTAGGATTGATTCCTTGAATGATATATTATAAGAAACCTACCCAACATAGATTAACCAGAGGAGGATGAAGCTCCCAGAGATGGTGAACAGCAAAATCACAGCCTTCCTTCTGCTGTCCATCACTACGTCTCTGTGATTCTCTCCTTTTCTCTCACCTTTCAGCCTCTTCCGGATTCGACCTGTCACTAAAATGTGTCTGACTGTCAGAGCATTGAGCAAAAGAATCAAAGAAAATGGTATTAAAGGGATCAAAGCTGAAGCAAGCCAATCTAATGCCACCCACCACGTCTCAGTAAAGTAGCTTGACTTTGTTACACAGTAGAATGGCATATTGTTGATTATCTTCCAAGGTTCATCCTGAAAATAGAAGTGGATCTTTTCAAACAGAACAGGGTGCAGGTTATTGCTAGAATCACAGTCGCAGTTTTCTCAGTGCAATATTTTGTTTTCAGCTTTTGACAACAAATGGTAACAAATCGGTCAAAGGAGAAAGTGATGATGCACCAGATGGAGCATTTAGCAGCTACACGATACAGAACGGAAGAAAGAATACACACAGGAGTGATGTCAAGAAAACACAATGCGAATTCTCAACAGTAAAACACCAGTGATAATGACCAGCAGATTGGCAGCCGCCATAATCACCAGGTAGCTAGTAGTACAAGAGGAAACGCCGCATTTTCCCCAGGAAGGGAAAGCAATCGACAACAAATTAACTGTGGGAGACAAAAGGGAAAAGATGTGATGAATTACTGATCACAATTTCCTCCTGCCTGTTCGAGAATGTAACAATAAGGTTCTCCCAGCTAAAACTGCCACAGTGTGTGAGTGGAAATGGATGGCATTGAGTGAGTTTGAATTTTAGGGCTTCCACAGACACCCCAGATTGTCCTCTGCCCAGTCTCTCCAGATATTGGTTTGGAGAGAGCCTGAGCTGATGGTTCCTCCTCGGTGGGCAGAAGGAAGTCTATGATTTTGTATGGCTGCACGTGTACTATCTGAATAAGTGTAGTAGATTCTGACAATTCTCAGCTCCAACTCTGGTAGGCACAGAACCCAATTAGAAAACTCAGTCCCAACTCAGACACAGGACTGGAGAATGGACTGCCAATAAATCAAACTCACCACTTCTCCTTAATCAGGTCACCCCCTGCGCTTAGTATTGAACCAAATCCTGTTCAGAACCACAACAGGATCAAGTAACAGGTCATCAGAAGCTATTTAAGATCTCGAACACTACTCCACATATATATGAAGCAAGGTCAGCCCCCTTAATGACAAAGTGTGAGTGCTAGGACTGTTCTGGTATTTCTACTGTAAATCTACACCATCTGTATATGACAAACATCTTGAAGTGCAGGGATCAGTAGATCAATCTGTCAAGATTTGAATCCACTGGCTAGAGACAATGAGGAGGAGAGAATTTCCAGAAGGGATGATAAGTAGACGAAGCTATACAAAGTAATACGGGGTACACATCCCTCAGTTCATTTGCTTCACAATAAAAAGTCACGCCTCAAGTATAAAGTCCTAAACTGATCCTGGATCCACTGCCATTTGTGAAAATTATTTCCAACACATTACCACACTTTCTGTTTTAAAATGCTTCCCAAGTTGGAACACTCCGACCCGAACACTCACACAATGCTTCCTCACTCTAGAATCCCCAACCAATGAGAATAGTTTATATTTTCCAATCTGTTTTTTCTTAATATCTTGTGGGGTCTTGCTCAGGTCAACCCTTAACCTTTTCAATTCGAGAGAAAACAAGTTTCATTTGTGTAACAGAAACAGAAAACCTCAGCAGGACTGGCAGAATCTTGGGAGAGAAAGCAGAGTTCACATCTAACATCCAGTGAAATTTTTCGGAACTAACTTGCCTGAGCTCTCCTCATACCCTCACAACGTATGAAACCGGAACAGATAACAGAACACTGTGATCAGAGAATTCGGGAGTCTCTGTCAGTGGAGAATTGTACCGAGATTGCTGCTTAGTGAATCGCTGTCACTGTTCCCGTGTCTGGATAAGGCTGACCAGTCAGTGAGCTGGAGACATTATTGTTCAAAAGATAAAACTAGAGACGAGATCAGCAGCAGACTAAAACAAGTTCAATTGTCATAAAGTCATACCAGGAGCACCAATAATAGCAAGGATAGTGTAGAACACCCTCTCCACATCTGGCACTGGTCGATACATTATTCCATGCGAAGTGATCTGTCCCTTCACACAGCTGACAACTCCTTGTTTGAGACCCTGAGTTGATGCATTCCCAGAGACACTATTTTATACTGTGTAGAAGCTCCTTGGGGAGATTGGGGTGATAGTATTACTCAGCTTTGTTGCTGTTCTTCAAATTTCTGTCAATGAACAAATATTCCAAAAACAATTTTAATCCCAATAATGAAGGAGTGTTGCTGCTCAGTACATCATAACACAATAACAAAAACAGAGTCTGGAATCTGCCAGCAACAACACTGTCCACTCAAACACCATGAGCCTCATCTCAAGGTCACAAAATATTTCAATAGATGCTGCATTGAGACAGTTTACTCCAAGTGTGAAAACATGTGTCAGAGCTGTCCTTCTGTACTCTCAGGTAGGAGCTGCCTGATTTAAACAAGAACATTTCACTCACTGATTGAATTGTGAATCTTCTCACACACTGAAAGTGTGCATTACTGCTGAGGTCAGCATTTATTCTCCATTCCCTATTGCCCAGGACCTGGAGTCACATGAAGCACCAAGGGAAGAGAACACTCTGCCTTTCCCGAGGAAAGGAGACTTAGTGAATAAGATGGGTTTCACATCAATGAAGTTGTCACTGACCTCACTCTTAATATTCCTGTCCATCCAGAAACATCACTGACCACAGTATTAATTTCAATTCCTATTCAGAGACCTCACCTAACTCCCTTTTCTTGTCACTCTCCAAACACATCAATGACATAACCCTCATTGTCTGTCCAACCAAATTCATCTCTAACCTCAACCTTAGTGTCTCTGTCCAATCAGATCCATCACTGACCTCTCTCTGGCCTTATAGCTACTGTGGTTAATAAGGAAGGCATGTAGCATTATGACAGTTATTATGAAAGGAATAGAATATACAACTTGGGAAGTGTTGCCACACTGCAGAAGGTATTAGTGGTACCTCAGCTGGAGTGTTCAGGACAGGTTTGGACCCCTCACTTGAGGAGGGATATAATTACATTGGAGGCAGTTCAGAGGATATTCATGAGGTAATTCCAGAGATGAGGCAGATGTCTAATTCCTCCTTAGGATTGGTGTTGAGAAAGCACTGCATGTCAGGCAGCATCCGAGGTTCAAAGTTTGTGCGAAGATTTGTAGCTCGGGTGCTCGTTGTTGTGGTTCTGTTCGCCGAGCTGCATCCGAGGTGCAGGAGAATCGATGTTTCAGGCATAAACCCTTCATCAAGAAAGCCTGAAATGTCGATTCTCCTGCTCCTCCGATGCTGCCTGACTTGCTGCGCTTTTCTAACACCACACTCTTCACTCTGGCCTCCAGCATCTGCAGTCCTCACTTTCTCCTTATTCCTCTTTGAAACAAATTTGACAACTCAGACCAGAATGATCTGAATGAACGTGCTCAGGTTTCACATAATACTGAAACGGTCAAATCGCTACGAACACAAGCCAATACCAAATTAAACAGTCCCTTCTTCATGAGGTATGCGTTCCAATACCCTGTCATCATACACACACTGTCTCCCATCCTGTCTGGCTCTTTTACCTTACAATAGTTCCTGAATATCTTGCAGATTTATCCAGTCTCTCTTTCCTGCTCTCCCTCCCTCTCTCTCTGTCTCGTGGCTACGAAGCTGCTCTCTGTCGATCTCTCTTCCACCCTCTCTGTCTCTCTCTCTCTCTCTCTCTCTCTCGCGTGCTCTCGCTTTATCTCTGTGCCTCCTTCTTCCCCATCACTCTCTCTCTTTCTCTCTGTGTATCTGTCTCTCTCTCCCTTCCTCTCCCCATTCTCTCTCTCGTCTCAATCCCTCTCGCTCTCTCTGCCGACTCCACCCTCCCACTCTCTCTTCATCCACCCACCCCCTTTTCTTTCTCTCTCTCTCTCCCCCGTCTGTATGGTCAGCTGATCTCTGCTTTTTGCTGCGCTGCTCTCCGAGGGAGGCCTCCAGAAGATTCAAGGAATCCGTCTGCAGGTGAAACCAATTGTTGCACTCCGTCGGATGGTTTTCTGTAACATTCCACACTGCTTGCCAATCAGGAGAATTGGTCAATAGTTTGAAACATTGTCAATCATTTGGACAGTTTGCTACTGTTTGTTTCTTTGTGTAGCAAGACCTTTCTCTCTGGGTGCTCTTCTGTTCAGTAGGTAAATTGTTGGGGATGTGCCTGTCCAGGATAACTGTTACCTTTCACATTATGCTAGTGTCATTATCACCTGGTTGCTGTGTTCATGCTGTGCCTGGTGTGTGGGTTTTATGACTGTAGAGTTTTGCTTGGCCAATATACCCAGCAGTCCTTGCTGTTTGGCTAAGGTGGCCATCTATCTGCGTTAAACAGTAAGGAGAAAGTGAGGAGTGCAGATACTGGACATTAGAGTCAAAGCGAGTGATGTTGGAAAAGTCCAGCCCTTCAGGCAGCATCGAGGAGCAGGAGAATCGACGTTTCGAGCAGAAGCCCTTCATCATTCCTGATGCTGCTTCACTGGCTGTGCTTTTCCAGCAGAACTGTAAAACAGTCAGGAGGCTGCTACATTTCCCACCACAACCACACTCCCCTAACCAAGACACACACTCAAAGTAATCATTTTATTCCTGTTCATTTGCAGGATATGAGTGTTCCTGGCTAGGCCAGTATTTATTAGCCGTCCCTTGATGCTATTGACAAGGTGAGGATGAGCTGCCTCCTTGAACCGCTGCAGGCCATGTGCTGGAAGTAGACCCACAATGCCCTGAGGGAGGGAATTCCAAGATTTTGAGCCAGCAGGTCTTGTTCACTTGTTTTTGTTTCCCGAATGCTTGAACAGAGAGAAGCTTATGCAAATGAATTACAAATCTACTTGTAGGAGGTAGTTATGCTTGTTGTGAGAGTTGGGTGAAAATTGTTTGGGCGGCACGGTGGCACAGTGGTTAGCACTGCTGCCTCACAGCGCCAGAGACCCGGGTTCAATTCCCGCCTCAGGCGACTGACTGTGTGGAGTTTGCACATTCTCCCTGTGTCTGCGTGGGTTTCCTCTGGGTGCTCCGGTTTCCTCCCACAGTCTAAAGATGTGCAGGTTAGGTGAATTGGCCATGCTAAATTGTCCGTAGTGTTAGGTAAGGGGTATGGGTGGGTTGCGCTTCGGCGGGTCGGTGTGGACGTGTTGGGCCGAAGGGCCTGTTTCCACACTGAAAAGTATTCTAATCTAATCTAATCATAACAGAACCACTTTCTAACTCTTCCCTGTTCCAAGAAACCCAACAGCGTCGTAAAGCGGAGCATGGTCTTCAGTTCTCTCGGATTTTCCCTGCCATTAGGCTCCAGATATCTCTCCGTTGGGACCATGTGGTGGTTGGTCTGCCGTGACCACTCCACATTGAAGGCATGCACAAACAGGCCGCTTCCATCCAAGCCTGCCCCACCTCCAAATGAATCTGGGAGCTGGAAAATCAGGAACTTGATGGATAACACCAACACCAAGAGACGCCGCTGCCATCGCCCAGGAGCACAACACTGACATTATCCCTGTGAGTGGGATATGACTGGCAGGAAAAAGGCGACTTAAATAACAAGTTGGCCGTTACACCTTCTTCGGGAAAAGCAAACACAGAACACTCGCTCCATGTGATAGGGTTTACTATAACCAACAAACTAGTCGGACATTCCAACAAATCCTCCTGCGGGGTAAATGAGCTCTTCATGACCCTCTGACACACCCTGAGCAAGGAGCAGTACTTCACAGCCGTCAGTGGCTCTGCCGTGAATCTAGACACAATGTAGCAGACAAAAGACTCATTCCACACCAGCCTCAAACTATCGCTAGCCCACTGAAGAAAGCTTTTATCAGGCAGGGCCTCACAGCCGACCTGATGATGACCAAGATACCTGAATGACAGTGTACCCACAGCATCTTGTCCACCCAAAACCCCTCCCCAGTCAGCAGCTGTGTGGATACCCCTGTCCTCTTGACCAGGAAACCGCAGGACTGGCTCAGTGTGAATATGCAGGAAATGCAAGATCTCCAAAACTGCAAACGTCAGGTAGTCCTGAACCGACAGCTCCACCATAACTCCAGCTAAAGGAAACAAGCGGAGACACAAATGTAGGTCGAGGTTTAACGAAGAAGCCGTGACCTAAAGAATAGATTGTGGGTGGAGAGAGCCAGCAGGAGGGTCCGTGACTCACTTACAGCCAGAAAATGACTGGTTTCTTCAGCTCAATCAAAGCCATCTACAACCCGAGTACCAAGGGAGTGACCACACTGAGAGCCAAACACAAAGAGCCCCTCATCGAAGACCAAGAGGCACTCAGCACTCGCTGGAGAGAGCACTTCGAGGGACTCCACCACCAATTCACAGCCTTCAGCACAAGTGGTCCTAATTCCATCCCACAAAACAGTACCCACCGCCATCTCAGCAAACCTCCAACCAGCCTGAAGGCAAAAACACCTCCAACAACAGAACAGCAACGGGGCCACCAGCACAGATCGAATTCCCGCTGAAGGACTAAAATATGGCTGAGTCATTCTTGACATGACTCCACCTCACCATCCTGGTCTGGAATGAAGGGAACATGCTCAGAAATCTCAGAGACGTCAAATGCTGTGACCGTCTTCAAGAAAGGAGACAGGTCCGATCGCACAGAGAGATTTTCCACTGTCCACCATGGGCAAGGTCATCGTGAGAATCCTCCTCACGCCATCCTCCCAGTGGCTGAAGAGCTCCTCCCGAGTCTCAGCGCAGTTTCTGCCCATCAAGAGGCTGAATGGCCAGGATTGTCAGTGTGTGACAAATCCAAGCAAAGTTCAGGGAACAGAGGCAACCTCTGTACATGGCCTTCTTCGGTCTTCAAGCCTTCAACTCTGTGGACCGTGAGGGAGGACCTTGGTACTCGGGTTGTAGATGGCTTTGATTGAGCTGAAGAAAGATTATAATCTTTCATCATCGTGGATGCTCACAGAATTATGTCACCATTCTCCACCTGCTTCACAATGACCTCCAAACTGTGGTCTTCACCAACGCATTCGCCACATGCATGTGCACGATGTGACAGACAGAACTAAGAAATTCTACAACCAACATATTAGTGCTAAGCCCTGCAGCCTTGTCATATCCAGTCGTGAATGATCGTGAACAATTAAACAACTCATTGAGGAGGAGGCTCCACATCCATCTGCAATAATCAACAATGGGAGAGCCCAGTAAATCAATGCAAATATAAGGCTAAACCCATTTGCAAAAGTCTTCAGACAGAAATACTGATGGGTTGATCGATCTTGGCCTCCTATTGTGAGTAAAGGCTGGGGCCTTGAAAACATTCCAGAAATGGCATCGATGACATGTGCCCCAAAACATGCTGTACCTCTGGGCAAGCAGTTCCTGATGAGTTACAGCACTGCTGTCTTCCTGAGAGAGTGGAATTGTGCCCAAGTATGTGCTGTGCATAAATAACAGGACAAAGCCCATCAATATGATATTGATCATGAAAATGTGAAGGAAAGCTTCATCAACATGGCTATGAAGCCATGCCTACACACCAACAACCTGCTCAGTGACACTACTCAGCTCCTGACCTCATTCCAGCCTTAATCCAAACATGGACAGAAAGAGCTGAATTCCAGATGGACTGAACATCAAGGCTGTTTTTGGCCTCGTGTGTCATCAAGGGGTCTGAGCAAACCTAGAGGCAATGGAAATCGTGGGACACTCTCTACTGGGTATATTCATCACTGGCAGAAAATAAGAAAGTTGTGGTTCTTTGAGGTCAGTCATCACAGCTGCAGGGTGTCTCTGCAGGAGTTCTTAACAGGGGTGTCTTAGGCCTAACCATTTTCAGTAATTTCATCAATGGCCTTCCCTCCATCATACGGCCAGACATGGGGATATTCGCTCATGATTACACTGTGTTCAGCAGCATTTGTGACTACTCTGATACTGAAGCACTCCTTATCCAAATGCAGTGAGACCTGGACAATATCCAGACTTAGGATGTAAAAAGTGGTAAATAACATACATGGCACATAAATGCTAGACAATGAATAACTCAAATCAACGAGTCAAACAATCATCCTTTGATACTCAATGGGGTTACCGTTGCTGATTCCTCAATTATCACAATCTTGATATGAGCATTGACCAGAAAATGAAATGGACTATCCATTCAAATACAGTGGTGACAAGGCAGGGCAGAAGCTAGGAATACTGCAGGCAATAACTCACTTCCTGACTTCCATCTGTCCATCATCTGCACAGTCCAAGTCAGGAGTGTAGTGGAACACTCCCCATTTGCCGAGGTTAGTGAGGCTGCAACAACATTCAAGAAGCTCGAGACTATCCGAGATAAAATAGTTCACTTGATGGTCACCACAACCATCTTAATTCCACCACTCACTCTTAGTAGCAGCAATATGTACCAACTAACAGTACATTGCAGAAATTCACCAAAGTTCCTCAAACAAAACCATACAAATCCACAATCATCGAGAAGGACATGATCACCAGATACATGGGATCACCATGCACGACAATTTCCCTTCCAAGTCAACCATCAACCTGATTTGGAAATATATCACCATTCTGTAAGTATCTCTGCTTCACATCTCTTCATAACAGTATTGTAAGTGTATGTGCAGCACACAGAAAACAACAGTTCAAGAAAGCCACTCGCCAACACATTCTCAACAGCCACTACAGATGAGCAATAAATGCTGGCACAGGCAGCAATGCCCATGAAAGGATTAGAATTAATTTTAAAAAAGTTGTCCTAACATGACTAATAGTGGACCCTAGGTTTAAGGTTTTGTGAGTATAAGCTGGTTGGGTGCAGGACGTCACTTGCTTGTTGTGAAGAGCTGAAGTGATATACTGTTTGGAACAATTTGTCAGTCTTTCAGAGGCACAGCCTACACACACAGCATCACACGGATGCTGAGATTCTTATTCCAGATTACTCACATGTGAGACAGATCGAACTAATTTAATGTCTCCTCGAATCTGTAATATTTGGAAACATAGTTAAATTATTGTCATGGAAACAATTAGGTGTGGAATATTTGCATTCAAGGGAAACATAATTGGATATTTTCAAAGTTCTTAAGCTAAATAATAATTTGATCCTGGGTGCGATAACCAGACTCATCATTTGGGCACTATGTTTTCATTAGGTTTCACTCTTAAAATTGAACTAAACAAATGGGTGGATTTGTTTATGGACAATCAAGTGGCTATGATCAAACGATTTATGATCTTCAATAATGGCACTTTGCTGTTAATGATACATATAATATTGAAAACCTCTTCATAACATTCCAAGTTTGACTCCCGCACAATAATGTTATTTGGGATCATGCAGGCCAGCAATGTAGATGCACAATTCTATTTGGACACTGGGATTGTGGAGCTGACATGCACTGGATATTGTTGATGAGGGATTCAACGCAAGATGCCATGTAATCCATCTCTTTTCTAACAGTTTCACTATGGACCTGCTCCATAGTGTAGAATTATGAAGTTAATGTAGCACACCAGATGTCATCAACATAAACGAACTTAAAGACATGATCATAGGCAGCTCATTTGTATAAATGGTTAACATTGCACTGAACCTTGTACTAGTCCATTAGCCAACCTGTTCCATGCACTTACCTCTTGTTCAAGGGCGAGTCTAAATTGTCTGTCGTGAGGAAATGTTTCAATAACTGTCCAGATCCAGATTGGGAGCTATCTGGAGATATAGAGGTGCCTGTTTCTCTTTATTGGAGGTGACAGTGTGATCCAGCAAGGTTATATTTAGATTCTGGCCTTTTCAATCGTATTGTTAATGTATATGACAGTGCAAAAATCATGTGTTTACTCACCTGAACATGAATCAGCTGTTTACTGCGGTTATTGAACTGACCAATAATCAACTCGTGTCTACAGTTACTACATGTAGCAATAATTAGATGTGCATTCTGATTATTGAAGTGAATAATCTTCAACTGAAAATAAACATTTAGTTTGGTTTGATTTTAATATTCAAAGAAATAAAGAGAGTTTAACTCTTTCTTCTTAATAAAAGCTACTTTCCAAGTAGTTGACCTGGGTTTGATTTCTGGCCACTGCAACGTTCCAATTTCAAATTCAACAATAAGAAGATTGATGAGGGTAGGGCAGTTGATGTTGTCTATATGGACTTTAGTACTGCCTTTGTCAAGGTCCCACATGGCAGGTTAATCGTGAAAATTAGTCACATGGCATACAGGGAGAGCTAGCGAAATAGATTCAAAATCTATTCAACAGTAGCAAGCAAAGGGTCATTGTTGAAGTTCGTTTCTCAGACCTGTGTCCTGTGGCTAGTGGTGAGCCACAGGGGTCGGTGTGGTACCTTCGGTATTTGTTATAAATGATCTGGATGCGAATGTACAAGACATGATGAGAAAGTTTGCAGACGATACAAAATTCGGAGGTATCATTGATAGCGAAAATGTTTGTCAAAAATTAGAGGGAAGTGGGCTGAGGATTGGCAAATACAATTCAATACAAATAACTGTGAGGTGTTGCACTTTGAAAAGTCAAACAAAGATAGGACTTACACCGTAAATACTAAGGTCCTGAGGACTGTTGTGGAACAGAGGGACACAGGAATACAAGTAAATATTCCTTGGAATGTAATGCCACATGTAGACAGGGTGGTGAAGACGCTATTTAGCATGCTGGCCTACATCAGTCAAAGCAACGAGTATAGGAGTTGGAACATTATGTTACAGCTGTGTAGATCATTTGTGAGGTCGCACTTGGAGTATTGAGTACAGTTTTGGTTACCCTGTTAGAGGAAAGACATAGTTAATAAAGGAAGGAGTGTAAAGAGGATTTACGAAGATGTTACCAGAATTAATAGGCCTGAGTTATATGGAGAGGTTACCCAGGATAGCACTTTATTCCTTGTAATGGAGGAGAATGATGTGTATAAAATGGTGAGAAATAGAGGTAGGATGAAAGCTTATAGCCTTTTTCCCAGGGATGGGGAATTAAAAACTGGAGGGCATAGGTTGAAGTAGACAGGGGAAAGGTTTATGTAGGACCTGAAGGGCAACGTCTTCACGTAGAGAGTGAATCGAATGTGTTGGCAGAGGAAGTGGTTGAGGGAGCGACTATAGCAACATTTAAAATTCATTTGAAAAGGTACATGGATGGGATGGGTTTAGAAGGATATGGACAAAATGCAGGCAATTGGAACTAGCACGTGGTCAGCATGGAGCAGTTTGGGCCGAAGGGCCTGTTTCCATACTGTATCAGTCTATGAATCTATGACCAGAAAGAACTCCAAACTGAAAGGATATTCATGGATTGTTGACTTGTTCTGTTAATACATGATTATCCCCTTCTATGAAAAATACATCACTCAAATTGTTCCTTATTTTTCATAATGAAAGGTATCTGGGGTCTCCATTGTGGAAATGGGAAACTAATATCTAGTAAAAGAACTGTGGGTGCTTGAAATCAAAAACCAAAACAGAAGCTGAGGTGGATATGATCGAGAGCGTCAAGTTGCTGGGAGTGATGATAACCAACAATCAGCCCTGGACCAGCCATGGAGATGTGAGGGTCAAGGAGGTACAATGATACCCCTTCTTCCTCAGGATGCTTGGGAAATTCAGCATGTACATAAGGAACCTCACCAACCTTTTTGTATCCACTAAAGGAAACATTCCATCTCGGAACATCACGGCTTAGTCCAGAAACCTCTCCACACAGGACCATAAGGGAGTTGTGAAAAAGGTCCAGACCATCACACAAGCAAACCTCCTGCCCATTGACTGCATCTGCACTTCTCGTTCCTGGAAAGGCAGCCAATATCATCAAATATCGCTCCCATCCCGGATATAATCGCTTCCAAACTCTTGCACCAGACAGAAGATGCAAAAGCTTAATGACACGCACTAACAGGTTCAAGACCAGCATCTCCCTTGTTGTTATTAGGCTGTGAATGGAACTCTCAAATTTTAGATCCAATGGTGATCTTACCTTTGTACCCTCCTATATTAACATAACTTTGTCTGCCTCCCTCTATTCAATCTCTCTGTTATCTCTACATCCTTGTATGTTATATCTGCACATACCGAGCACAAAACAAACTGTTCACTGCACCTTCGGTACATGTGCAAACAATAAATCAAATCAAATTTACTGGAATATTTCATCAGGTCTGGCATCATCTGTGTTGAGAAATCAGGGATATTGTTTCTGATCCAGTTCTGAGAACTACGCTGTAGATGAAGCATTAACTCAGATTTCCATCAGACAACAGGCTTTCACGTTTTTGAAAATAAAACCCTTGTCCGATGAAAGGGGAGTGACCAGTTCTCCCAGCATTCGGGTTTGGTTTGGGTTTTAGCAGTCGTGTTTTGAAGCTGCTGGACCGACAGAAGCAGGTCTGGGCTGGTCCTCTGTCTCTCTCTCTGATTTTCCCTTTTGTACTAAGGGGTGTTTATGGGGGTTTGTTGTAAATATGGGAACAATATCATTAAGTTTGGATAATCTGTTTGGTTTTCAGAGAGTTTAAGTTATTCTGTCTTCTGTTCTCTTTCATGCGTGTTTCATTTAGCACTCTTTAAAATAAATAATGTTTTGGTTAAAACTAAATGGTGAGGCCAGCTACATCTCTCCTGGAATATCTGATTTACACCTGCTTAAAACAACAAACAAAGTGAGGTTCTTGCTGAAATGTTTGGCGGGCTCGGGCCAACTACATTACAGATTGGGAGCTCATTTGGGATTTGTTCTGTAGTTTTGATGTGGTATGAGGGTTGTTGGTCTCAAAGGCAGCGAGTGGTAGGAGTTAGTATCTTTTGTTCTGGGTGTTGAACTCAGATACTTAAATACTTCTTTCAGTCACCAAAGATGGAAGAGTGACCTTGGGTGTTTTGCAAAAAGTGATTAAGGCCAAACTGCTGGAATTAGCAGACAGGCTGGTTTGGAGCTGCCTACTTCCGTGAGAAAAGGAGAGAAAATTACAGCAATCGCTCAGCATTTACATTTGCTGGAAACGCCATCAGAATCTTTAGAGATGGCTAATGTTCAATTAAAAATGGAACAGCTTAAGTTAGAGGTAAGAAACAAGCAGACGGCAACAGAAATGAAACAGTTTGAATTATGACTGAAAACAGAGGAAATAGAAAATGAACGAACCACTTTCGCAGAACAAGAAGAAAAAGACCGAGAAAGAGAGAGGCAAGAGAGAGAAAGAGAAAGAAAAGGAGAGAGGGGAAAGGAAAGGAAGCAAGAGGGGGAGGTCAAACTTCAGAAAGTGGCACTGAGACAGGAAAGTCAGCTTAAAATGATGGAGATGAAGGCTGAAAGGAAACTTAGTGAGGATAAGCAAACCCATGGGAGCCAAAGGCCGGGTGAGAAACTGTTTAAATATATTCAGTTTTTGTCTAAATTCCATGAGAAGGATGTGGAAGCCTTTATTCATCTAATTTGAAAAGGTAGCGAAACAAATGTGGTGATCAGTGACCATGTGGATTTTATTGATCCAAACAAAACTATAGGTAGAACGAGTGAGCTATCATGGAGATATCTGGGGCATATGAGGAGGTAAACAAAGCCGTCTTAAATGCATATGAGGTTGTGCCAGAAACCTACAGGCAACGTTTTAGGAATCTACGGAGGGACCCTGGTAAAACCTAAGGAGGAAGTGACAAATCTTCTTAAACCACTTACCTGCAAAGGTATATTTTAATCGCATAGGACAAGAGCAGAAGTTAAAGAAGTTACAATATTAAGAGATGCAGGATCCTCTCAAACTGTGCTATTGCAAGATAAGGAGATAAGTCCTTCTGAAGGATAGTTTCCAGAAAAGGTGCTAGAAACGGGAATTCAAGAAGTACTCAGTTATGAAAAGTGAGGTTAGAGTGTCCAATGAAGAGTGGAGTAGCCGTGGTAGGAATACTGGGCAAACTCTCAGCTCCAGGAATACAATTTGTCCTTGCTAATGATACAGCTGGTTCACAGGTAGGAGTGCTGCCTACTGTGGTTGAAAAACCAGTAGAAACAAGGTCAACTCAACTATTACAGGAAACATATCCAGGGATTTTTCCTGACCGTGTGGTCATGAGCTCACAAAGTCAGAAGTTGAAACAGAAGAGATCAAAAAAGGCACTGATTGGAGAGTTGAAGTGGAATTAGCAGAGCCTGTTTGATCAGTTGGCTGAGAAAAAACAGACAGATGACATAAAATATATCTTAATTCAGATAAATTAACTGAATTACAGCAAAAAGATGTAAATTTAAAGCAATTGTATTAAAAGGCATTCACAGACAAAGAATCTAACTGTGTCCCTGAACATTACTGCCTTAAAAATGAGGAGAAATGGGCAGATGCTCATCACGTCATATTGCCAGTGGGTGATAGAGCTGAGGTGTTGCAAGTAGCGCATGACCTACCACTAGGGGGGCATTTCAGAGTGATGAAAACACAAGCTAAAATACAAAGCCACTGGCCTGTACTGACCAAGGATGCAGATGAATTTTGCCAGACATGTCATACATGTCAAGTAATTGAAAAACCACAGGCAGTGAAAAAACCTGCACCTTTAATACGTATTGCTGCATTTGGGGAGAAATAGGGAAGGATGGAGGGGAGAGAGAACGCAGGGGAGAGAGTGAGCGGAGACAGGGTGGCAGACGGAGGGGGGGAGAGAGAGACAGGTTGAAAGAGATGTGTGGGGAGAGAGAGCCAGAGAAGGGAGAGAGAAAATGGGGAGAGAGGGAGATGGAGAGTGGGGAAAGACAGCGCCGGACAGAATTTGGGCAGCAGAGAGAGATAGGGCAAGACAGAGAGAGAGAGATGTTAGAGAGAGACAGTGAGAGAGATTGGGGAAGAGATTGGGGTGAGATAGAGATGGCAGCAGACAGGGAGAGAGAGAGAGAGGAGAGAGAGAGATGTGGGGAAGATAGAGAAAGAGAGAGAGGTGGACTGCAGCAATTCGAGAAGGCAGCTCACCACCACCTTCCCAAGGGCAACAAGGAGTGAGCAATAGATGCTGGGCCCAGCCAGTGGTGCCCACAGCCCACAGATGAATCAATAACAGAAAGGGACAAAGGGGAAGCCAACAAAGTACTGAACTGTTGGTTGTTCATCAACAGTGGGACAACTGACGGAATCCAAAACATGAGAGAAGTTCAATATACACGTCGGGAAAAATAGGTTCATGCTGGACGGCCAAATGGGCTGAATGGTCTCCTCCTGTTCGTAGGGCTTACGCTTTATGGTCACTTCACAGGAACATCAGTTAGCTCTGTTTTCTCTCCTCACAAATGTTGCCAGACCTGCTGAGATTCTCCAACTAGTCCTGTTTTTGATTGTGTATTAATTTGCGGTGTTACATTTGATCGTGATATTGAAATAATTTGTTCGTTTCACTACTTTCAGATACTCTCTGGGGGCTCACTGATTTACGAAAGCTCATGTTACAAACGCGACCCCACAGAAGGGGGATAATTTGAAAGACACGCCATATGAACATTACCCATCCTGACAAACAGCAGCTTCACATTGCCCTGCATTGTGTTCCAATTGGGAATGCAATCCAGAATGGAACCCATTCACAACCCGGGGACTGTCTGTCCTTTAAGAGCTGAATTCTGCAACACACTGAACTTTAGAATAAGTTCAATGAAATCTGGAGCTTTGTTTGAAGGTGTTTGAGTGAACAACATCATTACTGGCAATGTATACCTCCATTATTCCTTGTTTCGATATTATGATGGGATTGTACACTGACGTTTCAGAGATCTATATATTCAATACCAAGAGGGACTCAATTTCAGATCATTCTTCAGTGATTAACACACCCCTGCAAAACAGCATCAGCCTGTCTTCACGAAGGTGCAACTTAATGTCGAGAAAGGTGAGACCTATTAGTGGGAAAATGGAAAGACTGGGCTATGGCGTGTTAAATATTGACAAGTTGTGAAATCTTCAACATCGAATTGAAAAACAAACAAGGCAGATGTGAATTTCTGTTCGCTACAGAGATTTCCAAACTAGCTCAGTCACATGTTAACATCTACGTTCCCTGGCCAGCCACATTTCCAGACCAGTGACATTGTTCCACTGTGTGAGGGCAGTTTTCTGACTGGATATTGCAACATGAAGTTATTAACTGTAACAGAGTCTTTATCATCATATTATTTACTTTGCTGTCTGCATGGTGTGAATTCTATTTAAAACAGTGGTCAATTTAAAACAGCGTGTATAGTGGTGAATTCTGGCAAGGTGACAGTGTCCCTCCCCCTGGGTTGGGAGGCCTGGTGACAAGCCACATCTGCTCCAGAGATGCGGAGAGTCACAAGATCATAACGATGTGCAGAAGAGAATCAGTCTCTTCAGTCTAACTTGCTGACCAGATATTCTAAATTAATCTGGTCCCATTCACCAGGACTTAACCAATATCCCTCTCAACCCCTCCTGTTCGGATAGCCATGCAGATGCCTTTCATATGGTGTAATGTACTCGCCTTCTCCACTTCCTCTGGCAACTTGTCCCATACACGCTCCACCTTCTGGGTAAAAGCTTTGCCCCTCAGTTCCCTTTTAAATATTTCCCCTCTCGCCTTCAAGCTGTTCCCTCTCGTCTTGGATGCCCCTATCTTGGGAAAAAGACCTTGGCTCTTCACCTTCATTTTTTTATAAATCTCTATAAGACTTCCCCTCAGCCGCCATACTCCGGAGAAAATCGCCTCCAACCGCTTCAGCTTCTCCCTCCAGCTCAAACCCTCCAGACCTGGCAACATGCTAGTAAATCTTTTCTGAACTCTTTCAAGTTTCATAATATCTTTCCTGCAGAAGGGAGATCCGAATTTAACGTCGTACTCCAAAAGTGGCCTAACCAATGTCCTGTACAGCCACAACATGACATTCCAACTCTTATACTGAATGCAATGATCAATAAAGGCAAGCATGCCAAATGCCTTCTTCACTATCCTGTCTACCTATAACTCCATTTTCAAGGAACAATGCATTTGCACTCCAAGATCATTTTGTTTGCCATCATTTCCCAGGACCTTACCATTAAATGCATGTTATACCCTGATTTATCTTACAAAAATGGAACACCTCTCGTCAATCTGAAATAAACTCCATCTGCCTCTCCTCAGCCCATTGGCCCATCTGATCAAGATCCATTGGACTCTGATGAAACTTTATTCGCCGACCAGTGCACCTCCAATTTTCGTGTCATTTGCAAACGTACTAACCATCCCTCCGATAATGATATCCAAGTCACAATGGGTTTTCAGGAGCAGGGGTGCATCAGCATACACAGACTGATTGTATCAATGGACATGTTGAGAGAACAGTGTGTCCTGGACCTTGTTCATCGTGACAAAGACTGCGATTAGAGAGTGAGAAAGCAGCAGGTCAATGGTTTCGCCCAGGGCTGTCCCAATCTGCCCCTATCCTTCCCCCACCCACACTGGACCCAGACATGGAATACACACAGACCCAACGCTGCAGTTTCAAAAACAGAGCAGCCACAACGCACGGTTACAATACAAATTCACACAAGACTGTTGCACAATGTCTTTGCACAGGTTGGTGCAGATTTGTCCCAAAACTTAATGCAACATGTTGAACAAATGAACAAGTTTATTCCACAAATGAATACAATATTATGGCACACGAAGACACACAGGTAAAGTCAGCAAGCTGAATGCTCTTGAGATATACACAATAGCCGGTGGACGCAATGTACACTGGAGCACACTATAAAGGTTGGAAAATGGGAAGCCTTCAAAAATGACATAACGAGAGTCCAGAGACAGTATATCACGTTAGCCAACCTCCAATCATTCGGCACCTCACCTGTGATTAACAGTGCTAAAGGCCCTGAAGAAGGGCCTGTGCCCGAAACGTCGAATCTCCTGTTCCCTGGATGCTGACTGACCTGCTGTGCTGTTCCAGCAATAAAGTTTCAACTTTGATCTCCAGCATCTGCAGACCTCACTTTCTCCTCAGAGACAGTATATCCCTGTTAGGGTGAAAGGAAAGGCCGGTAAATGTAGGGAATACTAATGATGAGAGAAATTGAGATTTTGGTTAAGAAAAAGAAGGAAGCATATGGCAGATATAGACAGGAGAGATCGAGAGAATCCTCAGAAGAGTATAAAGGCAGTAGGAGCATTCTTAAAAGGGAAATCAGGAGGGCAAAAAGGGGACATGAAATAGCTTTGGCAACTAGAGTTAAGGAGAATCCAAACAATTCTTACAAATACATTAAGGAACAAGTGGTAACTCGGGAGAGAATGGGGCACCTCAAAGATCAGCAAGGTATCCTTTGTGTGGAGGTGCAGGCGATGGCGGAGATTCTAAACGAGTATTTTGCATCAGTATTTACTGTGGAAAAGGACATTGAAGATATAGATTGGAGGGAAATAGATGGTAATATTTTGAAAAACAAAATGTCCATATTACAGAAGAAAAGATGTTGGATGTATTGAAATACATAAAAATTGACAAATCCCCAGGACCTGGTCAGGTAAATCCTCAAACCCAGAGGGAATTTAGGGAATGCGTGTTGGGGCCCTTGCTGAGATATTTGTAGCACTGTTAATCACAGGTGAGGTGCCGAATGATTGGAGGTTGGCTAACGTGATGCTAATATTTAGAAAGGTGTTAAGGACAAGGCAGGGAACTATAGACCTGGGCGCATTACACCAGTGGTGGGTAATTGTTGGAGGGAATCCTGAGGGACGGGATGCACATACATTTGGGAAGGCGAGGACTCATTATGGATAGTCAACATGGCTTAATGCATAGGAAATCATGTCTCATAAACTTGATTGAATTTTTGAATAAGTAACAAAGAGGATTGATGAGGGCAGACTGGTGGACGTGATCTATATAGAATTCACTATGGTGTTTGAGCAAGGTTCCTCATGGGAGACTGGTTAGCAAGGTTAGATCTCATGCAATACAGGGACAACTAGCCATTTGGATACAGAACTGGTTCAGAATGTAGAAGACTGTGGGTGGTGGAGAGTTGAAGGTTTTCTGATTGGAGGCCTGTGTCCACTGCTGTGTCGCAAAGATCAGTGCTGGGTAGACTAATAAGCAGTATAGTTTTTACATCTGCAGATAACACCAACGTTGGAGGTGTAATGGACAGCAAAGAGGGTTACCTCAGATTACAACAGGATCTTGATCAGATGGAACAATGGGCTGAGATGTGGCAGATGAGGTTTAATTCAGATAAATGTGAGATGCTGCATTTTGGAAAAGCAAATCTTAGCAGGACTTATAAACTTAATGGTAGTGTCCTGGGGAGTGTTGCTGAACAAAGATGCCTTGGAGTGCAGGTTCATCGCTCCCTGAAAGTAGAATCGCAGGTATATAGGATAGTGAAGAAGTTGCTTGGTATACTTTCCTTTATTGGTCAGAGCACGGAGTACAGGAGTTGAAAGGTCATGTTGCGCCTGTACAGGATATTGGTTAGGCCATTTTAGGAATATTGCGTGCAATTATGGTATCCTTCCTATCGGAAGGATGTTGTGAAACATCAAAAGGTACAGAAAAAAATTACAGGAATGTTGCCGGGGTTGGAGGATTTGAGCTACAGGCAGAGGCTGAATAGGCTGGGACTGTTTTCCCTGGAGTGTGGGAGGCTGAGGGGTCACCTTATAGAGTTTAATTAAGTCATGAAGGTCATGGGTTGGGTAAACAGACGAGGTCTTTTACCTGGGGTGAGGGAGTCCAGAACTACAGAACATAGATTTAGGGTGAGATGGATAAAATATAAAAGAGAACTCAGGGGCAACTTTTCATGCAGAGGGCGGTATGCATATGGAGGATCTGCCAGAGGAAGTGGTGTAGGCTGGTACAATTACAGCATTTAAAAGGCATCTGGCTGGATATATAAATAGGAAGAGTTGAGAGGGATATGGGCCAAATGCTGACAAAGGGGAGTATAATGAGTTTCGATGTCAAGTCAGCACGGACGAGATGGACTGCACGGTCTGTTTCCGTGCTTGACATCTCTATAACTCAATGACTCAGTTCACAATATCACACAAGATTATTATACGCATGAAGTCTTTATTTAAACAGAACAAGAGTGTGTGATAGAATTGAATGAAAGATGAAGAAACAAATGTACTTCCTTCCTAGCAACACGCCAGGGGACTTTCCAAGGCTGTTCTGCTTTCTCATCAATAGTTTATCTGTCAATGCTAGGAAGAAGCTGCTTGACACAAATTGTGTTAAAGATGTTTACACCCAGTGAGTGTGGGTTACTGCGCACACCAACAGCAATATCGAGCTGTGAGACTCTGTGACTGTCACTCTCTCTCTCTCACACTCACACAC
>NC_057755.1:4010688-4028006 GCF_004010195.1 Chiloscyllium plagiosum | reverse complement strand
CACACACACACACACACACACACACACACACACACACACACACACTCACTGTGTAATCGACCTCTGCTGGTGACTCTAAGTGTTACACACAATCACTCCAAAACTCCTGTCCCAACTTCTTGAAGAACATCGTCCTCTGCTGCTGCTGTCTATAGCTTGGTGCACCTCGATCGGGAGAAGGTAGCTGAGATCCGGTGACTCCATGGAAAACTATAGGCTGTGACAGACCGAGAGCTCTGACACAAGAAACAGGACAGAACGTTGCAGGAAAACCTCGCCCACACGGACCAGTTCCAGTTCCAAATGGAAAGAGACCATTTCCGTGAGAGGAGGGCCAGTGGGGACCGGCAAGCAGCATCAGGATATAGTGACAAGCCAGAAGGAGAGTGAAGGGAGCTCCAAGCATCTGAAATACTGCAACACTGAGCAATGTACATCAGGTTCTGGATTAGTGGTGCTGGACGAGCACAGCAGTTCAGACAGCATCCGAGAAGTAGTAAAATCGACGTTTCGGGCAAAAGCCGTTCATCAGGAATAAAGGCAGAGAATCTGAAGTGTGGAGAGATGAGCTAGAGGAGGGTGGGGGTGAGGGTAGGAAGAAAGTAGCATAGAGTACAATAGGTGAGTGGGGGAGGGGATGAAGGTGATAGGTCGGGGGCGGTGAGAGGGTGTAGTGGATAGGTGGAAAAGAAGATTATTCCTGATGAAGGGCTTTTGTCCAAAACGTTTATTTTACGGCTCTCGGATGCTGCCTGAACTGCTGTGCTCTTCCAGCACCACTAATCCAGAATTTGGTTTCCAGCATCTGCAATCATTATTTTTACCTAGATGATTTTAACCCTACTGTTAATTCTCTTGCAAGGATGCCTGCCTTGAAGAAGTTTTCCTCCTCTCTCTACAATGTAAATCAAGTCCTAGTAGGAAGGGTCAGGACCAAATGCAATCCCTAGGGAACCAGGTCTCTACCCAGAATGGGTTAATGTGGGCCTTTGGGGTCCTACCGCTCCAGCGAGATAGTGAGAGGCCCCACACAGACGCATTCACACCCGCCAACAGATGGGGACTCCCGCTGCCTTTCTCCCAGGTAACTGAACCTTTAGAACCCACCCCTGACACACAGTCCAAACTAGATCCCATGAATCCTGTGGTTACCAAGCGTCAACCAGCTGATGGTCACATGACACACCCCACACCCATTGCAGCCATCCAGCTGGTAGGCAACACCAGAAAGGGGACTCTCTTTTAATTCCCCTCAGACCTAGACACTGTTTTGGATGAGAACTTCCAATGAGAACATCTCCAGATGTTCAATAACATTCACCACAGATTAATACCAATTACAATCAAAACATCAGGGATACAATAACCGGAATAGTGTCCTTCCCCAACAAAATGAATACATTCCCACCTGAACCACATGATAATCGAATGAGGGGCAGGGAAATATGAGGAAAAACGCAGACCTGCGGTTAACACGAAAGAGAAGGGAACTCCTTAATGATCTAGCCACAGCACACGGGTCAGGAGTGTCACCGGTCAGTGTCCTTGACTTGGCTAATTTGGAGAATAAACTCAGGATCCTGACCCAACAAGTAACTGAGCCCAAGATGGACTGAACACAGATAATCACCAGGAGACAATCGGACAGCTAGTGACGTATCAGACTGGCCATCACTGACTCGCCATCCTGGAGTGTAACTCCAAAACAATTAATCAGGTCATCCAGGGCCCAATCAAGGATGGCGGTGAACAGGAAAACCAAACCCTGTGCAGTATCTACGGGAACAGGATGATGGAAAAGCTGAGGAAGGACCTCAGGCAGGCTGACCAATAGAAAGGCCACACCCAGATTACTAACAAACTGCGTGACCATTTGTTCCAGGAGAAGACCCACATGACCATCTTTCACTGTCAATTACAGCAGCTCACCAAGTTCTGGTTTCATGACAGCTGCAAGGACACTCTCAGTGAGGCACTGGGCTTGGTGCCAGGGATTCCAGTTATCCTGAGGGACACAGTTGAGATGAGGACATTTGAAGTCGAACATATTGGGATTATATAAAAAAAAGAATGTGGATGGGTTCCCATGACACTCTGCCAAATGGTATGGAGAGACGGGGACATTGGCAGGGACCAGACTGAAGTAAATGTGAACGAACAGGACTTGGATTTGTCAGGCCAACTGGCATGTTCCCACCCTGTACGTATTCTATGATTCTATCACATACCATAGCCTCTCACATCAAGCTGTTATCCTAACCGCGCTCTCCTTGATATATCTTGGGATATCAGAGAATGGAACTCCTTCATGATCCAGCCTTAGCACACGGGTCAGCAGTGTTACCGGTCAAAACTCTCGACTTGGCTACTTCGAGATACCGGTGGTTATGGCTGCAGGCTGCAGATGGTAGATACTCCAACACTATAGTCGATCACTATGAATAAGGCCTGGACACACGCCCAGGGTCTATAAGATAGGTGTAACTCCCAGAGTAATCATTTTATTCTTATTCATTTGCATGATATGAGTGTCACTGGCTGGGCCAGTATTTATTGCAGCTATTGAGAAGGTGAGGTTGAGCTGCTTCCTTGAACCACTGAAGGCCATGTGCTGGAGGTAGACCCACAATTCCCAGAGGTAGAGAATTACAGGGTTTTGACCAGCAGGTCTTGTTCACTTGTCTTTGGCCCGATCACTGAATGTTGTCTATGAATCACGATCCTGTTTGGTTAATCCGTAAAGGATGTGTTTTGTAGAAACAATTCGGGATGGCACGTTGGCTGCGTGTTTAGCACTGCTCCCTCACAATGGCAGGGAGCCAGGTTTGATTCCATCCTTGAACGACTGTCTGTGTGGAGTTTGCACGCTCTCCCTGTGTCTGTATGGGTGTCCTCTGCATGCACGAGTGGTTTTCTCCCACAGTCCAAAGGTGGCCAGGTTCGGTGGATTGGCCATGGGAATTGCAGGGTCATTGGGATGGGTCAGGAGGTGGGACTGTGTGGGATTCTTTTCAGAGGGTCATTCTGTAGTCGATGGGCCGTACAGCCTGCTTCCACACTGCAGAAATTCGATTATGCATTTCGATTATATCACTTATCAGTTGTATGGTGATCAGTTTGACCAAAGTACACAATGGTTTTCACACAAACTCTAACAACAAGCATTAGTACTTTCTACAAGTAGATTTGTAATTCATTTGCACAAGCTTCTCTCTGTTCAAACATTCGGGAAACAAAAACAAGTCAACAAGACCTGCTGGCTCAAAACCCTGGAATTCCCCCCCCCCCCCAGGGCATTGTGGGTCCACTTCCAGCACATGGCCTGCAGCGGTTCAAGGAGGCAACTTACTCTCACCTTCCCTATAGCATCAAGGGACGGCTAATAAATACTGGCCCAGCCAGAGGCATTCATACCCTGCAAATCAATAGAAATAAAATGATTACTCTGGGTATGTGTCTAGGTTAGGGGTGAGTGCTGGCGGTGGGAAATGTAGCAGCCTCCTGACTATTTTAGTGAATTGCTGGAAAAGCACAGCCTGTGAAGCAGCATCAGGAATTATGAAGGGCTTCTGCTCGTGTGTGAGGATGGTTGTGTGAAGGTGTGGGTGTGTGCATGCATGTATGTTTGCGTGTCTGCGTGAGTAGGTGTCTGGGCTGTCTCACTGTGTGTGTGTGTGTGTGTAAACTGTAAGTTCCAATCAGTACAGAAGCCTGGCCTATTCTTTCTGTTAACTTAGGTTCGAAAGACAGTTACATTGAGGAATGCTCATGTATTCTGAAATCATTAACTTCTGAAACAACTGTGAGAATCACGAAGCTTGTTTTCCCGTGCACGGCCCCAGGGAGCTATGACTCACTAACTCTCTGTTGAAAAGTTGATATATAGGCATTCGAAAGAAATTAGACAGAATTGTGAGGATAGTTTTCTCTCAATCTTGTGATGTCAAATGAATTGGTTTTAATTGCGGATTTAAAAACGTGTAGAAATTTAAGCAGGATAATAATGTCACAATTATCTATATTCTAATGTGCAGTACTCATTCATATTTTAGAATTAATTCTTTTCATAAACTGTCAAAAGCAATTGATATAAAAGCAGATTTTAATGTCCTGCCTATATCTATGAGCCCACATTTGGATAACACTAACCGGTGAATTGGAAGTTCAGATGCTCAGAGTTTATAATGATAATCCTAAGTACTAAGTTGTTTCTGCTATAATATAATTGCAGATTTACTCATATCGATATGTTTCTATGGGCCTGGGCGTGAAGGAGCCCTGAGCAGTATCTCCACTCTGAAACTTTGTGTTCGCTCATTTTAAGAATAAAGGAAGTAATGGGCAGATCGACAATGTGTGTTAGATTGCTGTTGTTTGAAAAGTCCTGCCCAAATGGTCATTTTAAAACCATAAGGCATTGGAGAAAATGAAGGCCATTCAGCCCATTGACTCTGTTCTGCCAGTCAATGAGATCATGACTGATCATCCTCTATTCTACAATCGGGCCTTTTCCACATAACTCCTGGATTCCCTTCCTGATGTAACAACGCTGTTTGTCTCAGCCTTGAATATGTTCCATGACCCAACCTCGACAGTAGGAAATAATTCCACAGATTCACTTCCTTCAGAGGGAAGGTGATCCTCCTCATTTCTGTCTGAAATGGGTGACCCCTTGTTGTGAGACTATACCTTGTGGTCCTGGACACTCCCACAAGGGGAAGCAAACTTTTGAAACTTGCTCTGGAACGTCTTCGAATAATCTTGTCCATTTCAGTAAGTTCGCCTCACATTCTTCTAAACTCCAAAGAGTGCAGAACCAACCGACTCAACCTCTCCCCATTAGACAAATCCTCCATCCCTGAGATCACCCGAGTGAACCCTCTCTGGACTGTCTCCAATCTATCTTCCCTTAGATGAAGAAACCAAAATTGTTCACATTATTCCAGCTGTGGTTCCACACCTGCCTTGTATAGTTTTAGTCAAACTTCCCCATTGCTATGTTACATTCCCACTGAAGTTAAAAATCACACAACACCAGGTTTAACTTTATACACCAACAATGGCATATCCAAATCATTCCCATTGAAATAAGACCAACATTGCATTAAAAAGAACAGAGAACTGTGGTTGCTGGAAATCAGAAACAAATTCAGAAATTGGTGAAGAAACTCAGTGGCTCTGCTAGAATCTGTGGACCGAAAATAGAGTTAACGTTTCAGGTCCAGTGACTCTTCTTCAGAACTGCGTTTTTCCAGCAATTTCTGATTTTGGTTCGAATATTAATTCGGGTTGGAGGACGCAGTAGTAATTGGGGTTAGATGCCCCTGTCTTAATTGGGGTTGTAGGCCCCTGTAGTAATTGTGGTTAGAGGCCATTGTGTTTTGTGGGGGTAAAATCTGCTGTGTTTTGTGGGGTTAGGCCCCTGTGTTTTTGGGGGATAGAGGCTCCTGTACTAATTCGGGTTAGAGTCCCCTGTAGTAATTGATGTTGGAGTCCTTTGCATTAACTGGAGTTAGAGGCCACTATGTTTTGTGGGGTTTGTGGCCCCTATTGAAATTGAGATTAGAGCGTCCTGTAGTAATTGGGGTTAGAGTCCCTTGTGTTTGTGAGGGTAAAGGCCGCTGTGCTTTGCGGGGTTAGAGGCCCCTGTGTTTGTGGGGTTAGAAGCCCCTGTAGTAATTGAGGTTAGAACCCCCTGTGTTTCTGGAGTTAAAGACCTCTGAAGTAATTGGGGTTAGAGTGTCCTGTAGTAATTGAAGTTTGAGGACCCTGTAGTAATTGGGGTTAGAGTGTCCTGTAGTAATTGGAGTTAGAGTGCCCTGTAATAATTGACGTTAGAGTCCTTGTATTAATGGGAGTTAAAGACCGTTATGTTTTGTGGGGTTTGTGGCCCCTGTAGTAATTGAGATTAGAGCATCATGTAGTAATTGGGGTTAGAGTCCCCTGTGTTTTGTGTGATTAGAGGCCGCTGTGCTTTGTGGGGTTAGAGGCTTCGGTGTTTTGTGGGATTAGAGTGCCTAGGGAAGTAAGAATAATGAGATCCAACGTTTAAAGTCATTAACCCTGGTGAGAAGGTACTATTGAAAGACTTTAATAATGAAAAATTGGGCCCCTACTGGAAAGGTCCTGATTAAGTTCTTTTGAGAAAAGAAACTGCAGTAAATGTAGAAGGACGTTCTACGTGGGTCCACAAAGGACATTACAAGCTTGTATCACCCCTACAGTATTAGTGTTAGTACTGATACAGGCTCCGAAGAAAACCAAATCCAAAAACATACTCCCAGTTGTAATCAACCCACCTGTGATATCTCAGACTGGCAAAAACCCCAATGAAACTGTATAAATGAAACCTGTACTATTACCATTGGAAGTCATGAATGCAGCAGCCCAGCTGAAACTCATTTACATTATTCACATTATGTGTCCAAACATCACTCTCGACCTTATTCTTATCCTCGCGACACTTCTATGCCAGTCATTATGAGATTCCATCACCTCATCTGCTCCGTCAACCGAAAACTGTTACTTAGAAATGTTTTTTCCCCTCTCAAAATAAACTGTACAGATTACGGTATTGAGCACATAGTACTGAAATCACTAAATCCGAAGGCACCGATTGCCATGCGACTGACCACCTGTACCTTCTCGACAGAATCTTCTACTATCTGACCTACTACCATTGATAGAAATACCTTTACATGTTTCCTATATTCAGTAGCTGCTGTAATGAACAAGACAAACTGGAGAGATGAAGAAAGACCAAAAATACTATGCCCTGCCAACCCTCCTTCTGTTGCTAATAGTTTCTTTATTCAAGCTAAACCCCATGATCCATGTGTCATCTGCTCACTCTTCAATCATTCTGATGGACAGTGTATAAATAGGACTCACCCACTTATGCAATCCCTCTATGATGGAAAAACCCAGTCGGTTGAATACACTTGAACAACCAGACGTTTGTCGTACCCACTGTTTCCAAAGATTCAGCTCTTGCTCTAAGTGGACTCGTCATTCACTCACAGAAGCGTACCCTTGGAACTCCTTTTAGCATTGATTGGCGATGTGAAAACAAAGCCTACTCAAATTTACCCAATAACTTGTACGGACATTAACTCCTAATACGCACTGTACCACCTTTCACCACCCACCATGATGTACCTGAAGTAGATGATGAATAGAACGTTCACCAACATATGAATCAGTACGGAACAAAAAGTAAAGGAAAAACAAAGGGGCTTACACAACTTCTTCCATCAACAAACCTGGTCGTCCAATTTATTGTGAGGTCTAATTCCTAGCTGGGCTGGTGAGATGGCTCTAGATCAGATAAGTGACCCTTCGTATGACATCGAAAAATTTGCCAACTCAACTGCCCACGCTTTGACGTTGGTGAACAAAGAATTACAGGAGAACCGGATGATGTCGCTTCAGAATTGGCTGGTGCTAGATTTCCTCTTTGCTAAAGAATTAACCGCTTGTTCAGTCATTGGCCTGCAGTGTTGCACCAACATCGATGATTTCTCAAAAGATATTTTGGACGACACAGATGTTATCAACAAAATAGGTCAAGATGCAGGGAAGATACCTGCCCCACCGTCATCCGATTCATGTGAATGGAGTGGTTCCTGCTGGCTATCGTCACAGTGCGATGGATCGTGTGGGACGTACTGGTAGCCCTTGATTTCATCCTAGGAATATACATTGTCATCTGCTTATGCATGAAAAGGACAGTACATTGCTTTTCACCTTAGAGAAAGAGGAATCTGGTTAATCAAACCTTGTCTATCCATGAACCTTCATGCCTGAACTCCCATGCTGAAATCCAGTAGCTTTCAGACTCTGCTCCTATGGATGATGACTCGCCAGAGGAGGCACTTGACTTATTGAGAATACAAATCAACTAACTGGACTAATTATACTTGTATAAGTTGTCATGAAATGACAAAAGGAGCGAATGAGAAAGTCTATAGCCTTAAAACTTAAACATCTAGACTAAAATGTAATGTTGAATCATAGAACATATTTGCTACACATCAGAAAACAGAAAGGCAGAGGGGGTAAGGCAATTAAGAACATTTGCCTGAACCCAGTAAGTTTAGCTTATAGGTATCAGTGCTATGTTGTAACAGTGGTGCTATTAGTAAATACAGGGGATGACTAAAATAAAACTAAATTGCCTGTAAGAGGTTTTTCCTTCTTGCAGTCCACCAAGGAGTGTGATCTCTGCGATGAACCAAGAGACAGCCTTAAAGGTTGAGTCCACAAGCGATTTCCTGGGCCGTCTCAAATCTGTGCTTTAACAGCTGCATTTGGAGTATTCTGTACAATTCTAGTCACCGCATTATAGGAGTGATGTGGAAGCTTTGGAAAGTGTTCAGAGGAGATTTACAAGGATGTTGCCTGGTATGGAGGGAAGGTTTTAAGAGGAAAGGCTGAGGGACTTGAAGCTGTTTTCGTTGGAGTGAAGGTTGAGAGGTGACATAATTGAGACATATAAGATAATCATAGGATCAGATAGAGTGGACAGTGAGAGCCTTTTTCCTCAGATGGTGATGGCTAACGAGAATGGCATACCTTTAAATTGAGGGGTGATAGATATAGGATAGAGGTAGTTTCTTTACTCAGAGAGTAGTAGGGGCGTGGAATGCACTCCCTGCAACAATAGTATACTCACTAACCTTAAGGGCATTTAAATGGTCATTAGATCAACATATGGATGGAAATGGTATACTGTCGTTTAGATGGGCTTCAGATTGGTTTAACAGGTCAGCGCAACATCAAGGGCCAAAGGGCCAGTACTGTGCTGTAATGTTCTATGTCCTATGTTCTATGGAAATGTCATCAGTGTATTCTTAATTCCAAGCATATATTTAGGACAGATTCTGCAATCTGCTGTGGCAGGAATTGAATCTGAGCCTCTGGATTAATCTCTAATTTCTTCCAGACCCAAGAACCCTACCCTTCCATCTCCATGACCGCTGACGCCAGCTACACCCCTCCCTATCTCTGTAACCTTCTCCAGCCCCAATACCTCCGCACAGTCCCTGCAACTTTCCATATCCATACAATCTTCTGCTACCTTATATTTGTAACAACCTCCAGCCCAACCTGCATCCTTATCTCTGCCACCTCCTTCCCTAAATTCAAACCGAGCTGATCTTGTTAATATTGATTTTGCTTCACGTATCTCTTGTGCAATGTAAACTTTATGATACACTTTGTCGATGCACCCTATGATCTGTATGCCCTTGCTTATTATGATCTACTTGTACTGCTCTCAAATAAAGCTTTCCATTGTCCTGAGGTACACCTGACTACAATAAATCAAATCAAATCAAATAATCCAGCCACAATCCACCACGCTATCTCTGTACCCCCTGTGAACACATGCACTCACCCTATCTCTGTCATCTCCTCGAGCACCTACATCCTTCTCTATTTCCATAGCTTCTTCCAGCATTTACATCTCTCTCTATCTCGGGATACGCCATTTTTCCCACTCTCTGTAATATTCTCCAGCAGTTACATCCCTCCTTATGTATCAAACCACCTCCACCATCCACATCATTCGCTGCCTCTGAGGTATACTCCATCACCATACTGTTTCCGATCTTCATCATCTCCTCCATTCCATACACACCTTCCTGTCTCTGTAATCTCCTCCACCCCAAGAGCCTCTCTAATTCTGTAATTTCATCCAGCAACAGTGTCCATCAGTGCTACCTCCTCCAACACCAACAAATGCCCTTATCTGTGAAAACTCATCCAGCTTTTACACATTTGGGCCAACAAGTACACACCGTACCTCCGAAGAGGAAACCAACCAGATCCATTCCCGTCGTCTCTTACTCTACATTTACCTCTGACTAATGCCCCTAAGCTGCACATCGTTGGATTGTGGCAGGAAACAGGAGCACCTGGACGAAGCTCATGCAGACACGGGGAGAACGTGCAAACTCCACATAGACAATTGCCTGAGGTTGGAATCAAACTCAGAACCCTGGAACGGAGGCAGCAGCACTAACCACTATACCACCATATCCTTACACTGACAGTAAACCAACATTGCTGGTTTGAATGTAAAACTGCTCACTCTTGCAGTTACTGTAGTCTCCTGAAACTTGTGTTACTCAACAGTTACATCAGAAATAATAGTACTCTTCTGATTCCACTGCAGCTTCAGTGCTGGTTACAGAACACACACTCATTGCAATAACGGTAAGCGATTTGCTGCATTGTTGGAATACGCACTATGTTTAATTCATTTCGAGCACAAACACTGACCAAACTTGGATCACTAGAACTATCCAACCGAGACACAAGAATTGGACACGGACATAAGGGATATAGTTAGCAAGTTTGCAGATAACACCAAAATTGGAGGTGTCATGGACAGCGAAGAAGGTTACCTCAGATTTCAATGGGATTTTGATCAGATGGGCTGAGAAGTGGCAGATGGAGTTTAATTCAGATAAATGCTGCATTTTGTAAAAGCAAATCTTAGCAGAACTTATACTCTTAATGGTAAGGTCCTAGGGAGTGTTGCTGAACAAAGAGACCTTGGAGTGCAGGTTCATAGCTCCTTGAAAGTCGAGTCGCACGTAGATAGGATAGAGAAGAAGGCGTTTGGTATGATTTCCTTTATTGGTCAGAGTATTGAGTACAGGAGTCGGGAGGTCATATTGCGGTTGGACAGGACATTGGTTAGGCCACTGAGGGAATTTTGCGTGCAATTCTGCTCTCCTTCCTATCGGAAAGATATTGTGAAACTTGAAAGGGTTTCTCAACGATTTGCAAGGACGTTGCCAGGGTTGGAGGGTTTGACTTACAGCAAGAGGCTGAACAGGCTGGGCTGTTTTCCCTATATAGTTTTACAAAATTATGCGGGACATGGATATGATTAATAGACAAAGTCTTTTCCCTGGCTCGGGGAGTCCAGAACTAGAAGGTTTAATGTGAGAGGGGAATGATATAAAAGAGACCTAAGGAGCAGCTTTTTCACGCAGAGAGTGGTACATGTATGGAATGAGCTTTCAGTGGAAGTGGTCGAGGCTTATACTATTACAAAATTAAAAGGCATTTAGATGGGTACAAGAACAGGAAGAGTTTAATTGAAAGGATATGGGCCTGATGCTTGCAGATGGGACGAGATTGGGTTGAGATATCTGGTCGGCATGGCCGGGTTGGACCGAAGGGTTTGTTTCCATGCTGTAAATCTCTATGACTCTATGACTGCACATATACTGATGTCCATTTTGGATTATAAGAAGTTATTCCTGCTTTTAGAAGCAGGATTTTTATGACTTGCTACATGGGTTAACCACTTCCTGATAGTCCTGTCTGAAATGCTTTACAGTTTAGAAACTTTCCAAAGAAAATTCAGTCAACACTGTTCTCTTCTCAATGTATTACATCATAGTAAAAATGAGGTTGAACTGAATTCAGCAACTGTCACGCCCATTTTCTTCCTCTCTGTCTCTCTCTCCCTCTCTCCCACTCTCACTCTCTTTCTCTCTCTTTCTCATTCTTACTCTCACACTCACTCAGTCAGCCTCCACCTGAAATAATCTGACAAATGTGCACATATCCAACAATTTCACTTGCACATTTATCTAAAGTTTCTGGTCGTCAATATCTTGGCTGTCAAAATGTTTTGTTCAGACGTGTTTCATCAATTCGTTAATGGGGCTTGGGTTTTGGTGGATGGGCCAGAATATATTGCCCTTGAGAATGTGCTGGGAGCTGCTTTCTCGTGTCCCTGCAGTCCTGAGAGTGTAGGAACAACTGGTTGGTGGTGTGAAGGGGAGGGGGGAAGAGGGATTGTCCAGGATTTTAACAGAGGCATACCGAAGAAATTATCCAAGTTCCAGAGGACTGTTCTCTCATCGAGAGAGACAATGACCGGTGATTTTAAACTAAGGATCATCTCGTCTCTCTACATCTCACACCAGCCATCCAACCAACTGCGCGAACTGACCCCCTACAGCAGTGATGGCAGGGCGGCTGGCTTGTAATGTAGAGTGGCTCCAACAGCGCAGGTTCAATCCCCACACTGACTGAGATCTCCATGAAGGTCCCAGCTTCTCAACCTCGGCCCTCACCTGGAGCATGATGATCCTCTGGTTAAACTGACAACTAGTTGTGTCTCGCTAAGGAGAGGACAGCTCGAAAGTCCACTGGGAGATGGCATTTTTTTCTGAAGAAAGGTATATTCAAGTCAGGATGGTGAGTGGTTTGGTTGGGAGCATGCAGTTAAAGGTGTTCCCATGCATCTACTGCCTTTGTCTTTCGGAACGTGACTGTAGTTGATTGTAAGTTACGGTTTGGTGAATTTCTGCCGTGCGTATTGTCAATTATACATAATGCTGCCACTGAACATTGGTGGCGGATGGACTGTATGTGTATGGATATGGGACCAATCGAACTGATTACATTATTGCAAATGCCGGTCAGGTACAATTTTGAAGAGAGAAAGAGAATTAATATTTCTAGTCCAAAATGACTCCCCTTCAGAAGAGTTACATTGGACTCAAAACACTTATCTCTGCCATTCTCTCCACTGGATATGCCGGTGTTGGACTGGGGTGTACAAATCACACAACACCAGATTATAGTCCAACAGATTTAATTGGACCAGGTTTAATTAAACCTGTTGGACTGTAACTGTGGTATTGTGTGATTTTTAATTCTCTCCACAGTTACTGCAAGATTTTATGAATTTCTCCAGCAGTATTTTCTTTAAATTCTAACATTGACAGCCTGCAGTATTGTGCTTTATACAGTCGCTTGATCAATCTGGTATCCCATTTCCAATATTGAGTCTCCGTAGCACTGTGCTTTATATAGCTTCCTGATCACGCTGTAATCCCATTTCTGATATTGAGAGCGTGCAGCACTGTGCTTTATATAGCTGCTTGGTCACATTGGGATCCCATTTCCCATATTGAGTGTCCGTAGCACTGTGCTTTACATAGCTGTTTGATCATGCTGTAATACCATTTCTGAAGGGTTATTGGAAATATTTTCGACCAGACAAGTGGGGATGGTTCCATCAAACTCCTGATGTGTGCCATGTAGATCGTGGAGAGGCTTTAAGCATCACACAAGGCATTACTCACAGCAGTATTCTTTACCTCTGACTTGCTCTTTGAATTACAGTATTTCATCTGTGAGTCAAGTTTATTTTCGATTCAATGGTAACTCTGACGTCTTTGAGCACAGGGGACTAAGCATTAGTAAACCACTGAATGTCAAGTGACATTATTTCGGTGAACTTTTGTTGGAGGTGATAATTGCTTGGCATTTGTGTGGCGCAAATGTTACTTGTCACTTGTCAGTCCAGGACTGGAAACTGCCAGGATATTGCTGCATTGCGAGATGGAGGGCTACAGAATCTAAGGAGTTAAGAATGTTGCTGAAGATTGTGTGATTATTTGCGAACACCTTGGAATTATGACATTGCGATTGTGGGAAGGTCAATTATACTTTCAGTAAAGATAGTTAGAACTTGGACAGAATCTTGAGGAACTCCTGCAGTGAAGTCATAGAGTCATAGAGATGTACAGCACGGAAACATACCCTTCGTCCAACTCATCCATGCCGACCAGATATCCTAACCTAATCTAGTCCTATTTGCCAGCACATGAGCAATATTCCTCTAAACCCTTCATTCTCACCTAAACCTATGCCCACTAGTTCTAGATTCCCCCCAAACAGGGAAAAGAGCTTTGTCTATTTATCCAATCCATGTACCTCTCGATGTTATAAACCTTTATAACGTCACACCTCAACCTCCAATGCTCCAGACAAAACAGCCCCAGCCCATTCAGCCTTTTCTTACAACTCAAAACCTCCAACATTGGCAACATCCTTGTAAATCTTGACTGAACCCTTTTAATTTTCACACATTATTCCAATAGGAAGGAGATCTGAATTGCACACAATATTCCAAAAGTGGCCTAACCAACATCCTGTACAGCCACAACAGTATTGCCCAACGCCTATACTCAATATTCTGACCAATAATCGAAAGCATATCAAATGCCTTCTTCAGTATCTTTTCTACGTGCAACTAAACTTTCAAGGAGCTGTGAATCTGCACTCCAAGGTCTCTTTGTTCAGCAATACTCCCTCCGACCATAGCATTAACTGATTTGCCTTTCCAAAATGCAGCACCTCACAATTATCTAAACTAAACTCTATCTGCCACCCCTCAGCCATTGGCCCATCTGACCAAGATCCCATTGTGATCTTACATGACTTTCTTCACTGTCCACGACACCTCCAATTTTGGTGTCATCTGCAAACTTACTGACTAAGCCTCGAATGTTCACATCTAAATCATTTATATAAATCCTGGAGCCTAGAGTCTGACCATTGACAGCCACAGCAATTTCTGTGGGTCTGGAATCACATGTAGCCCAGTCCAGGTAAGGGGAGCAGTTTCCATTCCCTAAAGGGCATTAGTTAACAAAATAAGTTGTTACTACAATTGACAATAGTTTAATGTCGACATTAATTTCAGAAGATGAGCCAATTTCGAACCCAATTTGAAAATTCGGTTCCAATCACCCAATAAAGATTTAAATTGTGTGATTATTATTTATATTAATATTATTTCTTTTTTCAACTTGATTTCATGAAAATGAGAGGCAAACAAAGTGAGGGTGGTCAACAACATTCAGTTAATTGAGTGGGAACAGTTGAGAGACAACTCCAGTTTGCATCTGATCAGTGCAAAGTTTGAAGGAATTATAGATGAGTAGAGGGAATTGTTTTCTCATGCAAAGGAAGGTATTAAGTAGGAAGGAAGAAGACTAATGTTGAAGTGCGTGTGTGTGTGTTTGTGTGTGACTGTAATTCACTCGGACAATCTCTTGAATTATGAGTGCTTTATTCAGTGGCACATTGGTAAGCACTGCTGCCTTATAGCACCCAAGTGCATTTCCATCCTCGGCAAGTGTCTTTGTGGAGTTTACACATTCTCCCTGTGTCTGTGTAGGTTTCCTTCATGTGCTTCAGTTTCCTGCCTCAGTCCAACATGTGTAGGTTCGGTGAATTGGTCATATTAATTTGTCCATATGTTCCAGGGATGTGCAGGGTAGATGGGTTAGAAATGGGAAATACAGAGTTATGGGGTGGGGTAGGGGATGAGTCAGTGAGGAATCGATTGGAGGACTGTCCTGCTTCCACACTAGTGATTCTGGTGTTACAAACTCAATCATTATTTCAGTTGGAAGTATTTTGCTATGGGTTCAACTAAAAAAATTGCATTCGGAAACCATGGCTAATGGAACGTATTTTGTCGTCCTTTCGTAGATTGGGAACACCATTTGGATGGAGAAAATTCCAAACCAAACCTTGCTGAATCCCTCTTGAGCAGTTTAAGGGGTGACACCTGTATCCACGGGTCTGCTTTCTCTGGTTAAAGTTACCCGCGGTTTATTACGGCTCAAACATATTATGGAGAATGTTCCAAAACCAGAGACCAGGAAGCTGTCGGGAAGGTACGTTACCCATTTAAAGGTAATGCTTCCCTATTATCCATTGTTTCAGGCTTTCGTGGTAAGTCTTGGATATCCCTGTGGATACCAGGATGAGCCTTATATATGATGTGAACAGGTCGCGTAGATTTCACCAAGATCAAAAGGGCACAGATCCTTAGATGAGGCAGAATTGTAACCAAGGAGCCGAGGGAGGAAATCGCAGGTACCCTGACCCAAACCTTTATTCCTCAGCGGCCAGAGGGGAGGTGTTGGAGGACTGGAGGATAGTTGATTAATTTCTAGTTTTCAATGGTGGGAGTGATAGAACAGGAATAATAGATCAGAGAGCATCACATCAGTGTTTGGGAAACTATTGGAGAAAATTCCGAAGGAGAGAATTAATCTCTATTTTTAGAGGTAATACTTGATCATGGTTAGTTAGTACGCTTTTGTTAAAGGGGCAGGGTCACTTCTCAGAAATCTGGTGGAGTTTGTGAGGAGGTGACCAGGTCTGCAGATGAGTGTAGGACAATTGATGCGTTTGTACGGATTTCAGCAAAGCCTTTGATAAGATTCCATGTGGGAGATTGATGACAAAAGTGAAAACACATGGCATCCCAAAGAATGTTTCAAGTTGGCTTGAGAATTGGTCCAATCAGAGGAGGCAGAGTGTTGAGAGGAGGGTGTTTATATAATTGGAGGCTGACATGCAGTGGTGTTTAATCCCTTATTGTTTGTAATATTTATAAAGTGTATCGAAGTGAGTGTGTGCATTACGCAGAGGGTACAGCAGTTGTAATAGGAGACGATACGTACGTGACAGAAGTATTGACTGGCTGGTTGGCAGGGAGGAATATAGTCTTAGGTTACAGATTGTTATAGAGAAATTGGTCAAATGCGCAAGTCATTGACAAATAGCATTTAACACTGATAAATGTGAGATGATGCAATTTGACAGAATTCACAGTCAAAAGACAAGGTAGTACTCAGTGAATGGTTGGACAGTGGGAAGCTCAGAGGAATACAACTTTATTTTAAGGAGCTTATTAATTGATCTCTTAAGGCAGCAGGACAAGTTAATAGGGTAGTTAAGAAGGTCTATGGGACATGTGGGGCATTATTATAAGAGCAGAGAGGACCTGTTGGGACTTTGGTTAAGCCATACTTGTACTATTGTTTGCAGTTCTGGGCACTGCACCATAGGAAGGATCTAACTGCATTGGAGGGAGTTCAGCAGAGACTCACCTGAATGTTGCTTAGTGTTACAAAATCAAAACAGAGTATGTGCACTTCAAGTTTTTTTTCTGAATTTTAATGTAAATCTAAAGTATAGCTACAGCTGCCAGAACTGAACAGCTAAGATACGGGCTGTACCGAAGTAGACACATGTAGTAAATGGCTGTTAAAAGGATACCTGAGTTTCAGTAGTTGTTTTGACAACGATTCAATTTAACCAATTAATTTAAATTATGCCCAGGATACTAAAACTGAATTGAGCTTGGATTTATTAAATTGACAACGAGAGGGATTGATGTTGGGAGTATCGACAACATGGGTGTTTTGAAAATTGGCCAGATAAGCCAGAGAGAAGAAAGTGAGGACTGCAGATGTTGGAGATTAGAGCTGAAAATGTGTTGCTGGAAAAGCGCAGCAGGTCAGGCAGCATCCAAGGAACAGGAGAATCGACGTTTCGGGCTTAGGCCCTTCTTCAGGAATGAGGAAAGTGTGCCCAGCAGGCTAAGATAAAAGGTAGGGAGGAGGGACTTGGGTGAGGGGCGTTGGAAATGCGATAGGTGGAAGGAGGTCAAGGTGAGGGTGATAGGCCGGAGTGGG
>NC_057755.1:3999787-4009856 GCF_004010195.1 Chiloscyllium plagiosum | reverse complement strand
AATTTGAGGTCGGGGTGGAAGGTGTTGGTAAAGTGGATGAACTGTTCAACTTCCTCGTGGGAGCACGAGGCAGCGCCGATACAGTCATCGATGTAGTGGAGGAAAAGGTGGGGGGTGGTGCCAGTGTAGCTGCGGAAGATGGACTGTTCCACATATCCGACGAAGAGGCAGGCATAGCTGGGGCCCATGTAGGTGCCCATGGCTACTCCTTTGGTTTGGAGGAAGTGGGAGGATTGGAATGAGAAGTTGTTCAGGGTGAGAATTGGAAAGAGAAGCCAGAGAGTTAACTACCTATTTAACCAGAGTGCACACGTCATCCAAAATGAGTTCTTAAAACCCTCAGAAGGTATATATATCAAAAGGCACATTTTCTTGTAAAAATATTCTCTGTAAAACGAAAGACAGCAGAATCAGAAAAACATAAGAAAGACAGCATAAGAGACTGTGTCGACTTGTAGTTAAGTTAATCTAACGGTTAATATTTGCGTTATTTGCACAGTACATTAATAGAATTGTGTTCAGTAATGGATAATGATTTGTTAGGGGAAAGAGTGTCCAGTTTGTTAGTAGCTTCATTTAAATGTTCACTATTAGAGTTCGGAAAATAACTTGTTACTTTTATTTAAATGGTGGAAATTAGCAGGTATCTTGCACTCACTCACACTTTTAGCAGAATAGGAAGCAGGGCGCTCTTTTCTGTATGTTTGCTTTTTATTAGCAGAATGGTTCGACCTGACTTTCTAACACTTAGGGTGGAGCTCTATCCAGCCCAATCTAGTCCCACTTGCCAGCAATTGGCCCAGACCACTCCAAACCCTGCCTATACATAGAAAATAGAACATTACAGCGCAGTACAGGCCCTTCGGCCCTCGATGTTGCGCCGCCCTGTCATGCTAATCTGAAGCCCATCCCACTTACACTATTCCATGTACGCCCATATGCCTCTCCAATGACTAATTAAATGCTCTTAAACTTGGCAAATCTACAGGCAAAGCATTCCATACCCTTATTACTCTCTGAGTAAAGAAACTACCTCTGACATCTGTCTTATACCTATCTCTGCTCACTTTAAAGTTGCGTCCCCTCGTGTTTGCCGCCCCCATACTTGGAAAAAGGCTCTCCCTGTCCACCCTATCTAACCCTCTGATTATCTTGTATGTCTCTATTAAGTCACCTCTCAACCTTATTCTCTCTAACGAGAACAACCTCAAGGCCCTCAGTCTTTCCTCGTAAGACATTCCTTCCGTACCAGGTAACATCCTAGTAAATCTTCTCTGTACCCTTTCCAAAGATTCCACATCCTTCTTATAATGCGGTGACCAGAACTGTACACAATACTCCAAGTGTGGCCGTACGAGAGCTTTGTAAAGCTGCAGCATAACCTCCTGGTTCTGGAACTCAATCGCTCTATTAACAAAGGCCAAAACACTTCATGCCATCTTAACAACCCTGTCAATCTGGGTGCCAACTTTCAGGGATCTATGTACATGGACACTGAGATCTCTCTGTCATCTGCACTCCCAAGAATCTTACCATTAGCCCAGTACTTTGCATTCCTATTACTCCATCCAAAGTGTATCACCTCACACTTCTCCACATTAAACTCCATTTGCCACCTCTCAGCCAGGCTCTGCATCCTCTCTGTGTCTCTCTGCAACCTACTTCATCCTTCGTCACTATCCACAACTCCACCGACCTATGTGTCGTCCGCAAATTTACTTACCCACCCTTCTCAGCGCTCATCCAGGTCATTTATAAAAATGACGAACAGCAGTGGACTCAACACCGACCCTTGCGGTGCGCCGCTAGTAACTGACACAAACATGAACATGTTCCATCAATGACAACCCTCTGTTTTCTTTCAGCAAGCCAATTACTGATCCAAACTGCTATGCCCCCCACAATCCCATTCCTCTGCATTTTGTATAATAGCCTACTATGGGGAACCTTATCGAACGCCTTGCTGAAATCCATACACATCACATCAACCGGTTTACTCTCATCCACCTGTTTGTTTACTTTGTCAAAAAACTCAAGAAGATTCGTTAGGCACGACCTATCCTTCACAAAACCGTGCTGACTGTCCCTGATCAGATTATTCTTTTCTAGATGGTTATAAATCCTATCTCTTATAACCTTTTCCAACACTTTACCAACAACTGAATTACCAGGTTTGTCTCAACTAACCTCTTTGAACAAGGGAACCATATTTGCTATCCTCCAGTAATCAGACACTATTCCTGTAGACAATGATGATTTGAAGATCAATGCCAAAGTTTTGGCAATCTCTTCCCTTGCTTCCCAGATGATCCTAGGATAGATCCCATCCGGTTCAGGGGACTTGTCTATTTTCACACCCTGCAGTATATCTAATACCTCTTCCTTGTGAACCTCAATCTCTTCTGGTCTAGATGCAAGTGTCTCTGTATCTTCCCCGCCAACATTTTCATTTTCTGTAGTGAACACTGTCGAAAAATATTTATTTAGTGCTTCCCCTGTCTCCTCTGACTCCATACACAACTTCTCACTATTATCCTTGATTGGCCCTCATTTAACTGTCGTCATTCTTTTATTGCTGACATACCTATGGAAAGCCTTCGGGCTAACCATGACCCTATCCGCCAACAACTTCTCATATCTCCTCCTGGCTCTTCTAAGCTCTCTTTGTAGGTCTTTCCTGACTTCCTTGTAACCCTCAAGCGCCATAACTGAGTTTTCACATTTTGTCCGAACATAAGCCTTCTTCTTCTTCTTGACCATGGATTCCACTTCCTTAGTAAACCACGGCTCACGCGTTCTATATATTCCTCCCTGTCTGACAGGTACATACTTATCTAGGACACACAGGAGCTTTCCCATGAATAAGTTCCACATGTTTAATGTGCTCATCCCCTGCAGTTTCCTTCCCAATTCTACGCTTCCTAAATCTTTCCTAATTGCATCGTAATTTCCCTTTACCCAGTTGTAACTCTTGCTCAGTGGAATACACCTATAGCTTTCCATCACTAAAGTAAACCTGACAGAATTGTGATCGCTGTCTCCAAAGTGCTCATCTACTTCCAATTCTAACGTTACCCAGTACTAAATCTAAAATGGTTTCGCCCCTTGTAGGCCTGTCTACATACTGTGTCAGGAAGCCTTCCTGCACATACTGGACAAAAACCGACCCATCTATAGTACTCCTACTGTCGTGATCCCAGTTGAAATTTGGATAGTTGAAGTCCCCCATGACAACTATCCTGCCTCTCTCACTCCTATCGAGAATCATCTTTGTTATCCTTTCCACTACATCTCTGGGACTATTCGGAGGCCTATAGAAAACTCCCAGCATGGTGACTTCTCCTTTCCTGTTTCTATCCTCAGCCCATACTACCTCAGTTAACGAGTCCCCAAACATCCTTTCTACAACTGTAATATTGTCCCTGATCATCAATGCCTTACCTTCCCCTCTTTGACCATCTTCTCTGTTCTTACTGAAACAACTGAATAGCGGAACATGCAATAGCCATTCCTGTCTCTGCTCTATCCATGTCTCCGTAATGGCCATAACATCAAAGTCCCAGGTACCAACCCACGCTGCCAGTTTACCCACTTTATTTCAGATGCTCCTCGCGTTGACATACACACACTTCAAGCCAGGTTCTCGCTTGCCAGTGTCAGATACTTGATTTTGGAATTCCCTACGCTCATCCTCTTCTGTACCTGTCCTACAATTTTGGTTCCCATCCCCCTGCTGCATTAGATTAAATCCACCTTAATACCCAGGGTATTGGCACCCCTCTGGTTTAGATGAAGACAATCTTGCTTGTAGAGGTCCCACCAACCCCAGAAAGAGCTCCAATTATCCAAAAATCTGAAACCCTCCCTCCCGCACCATCCCTGTAACCACGTGTTCAACTCATTTCTCTCCCTATTCCTCACCTCACTAGCACGTGGTACGGGCAGCAAACCAGAGAAAGCAACTCTGTTTGTCCTAGCACTAAGCTTCCATCCTAGCTCCCTGAATTTCTGCCTCAAGTCCCCATCTCTCTTCCGACCAATGTCGTTGGTGCCAATGTGGACCACGACGACTTGGGGTTGCTCTCCCTCCCCCCGACGGATCCCCAAAACACGATCAGAGACATCACAGACCCTGGCACCCGGGAGGCAACAACCAACCGTGAATCTCTCTCGTCTCCTCAGAACCTCCTACCTGTCCCCCTAACTATCGAGTCCCCAATGACTACTGCTCTGCTCCTTTTCACCCTTCCCTTCTAAGCATCTGATGCCCTACTGCTTTCCCCTGGTAAGTCATCCCACCCAACAGTTTCCAAAACGGTATACTTATTGTTGAGGGGAATGGCCACAGAGAATCCCTTCACTGCCTGCTGGTTCCCTTTCTGTCCCCTAACTGGTACCATCTGTCTTCTTCTTTTACCTGGGGAGTGACTACCTCTCTGTAAGTCCTGTCAATAACCCCCTCTGCCTCCCGAATGATCCGAAATAAATCAGCCTCCCCCATCTCCTCTGGCAGCTCATTCCATACACGTACCACCCTCTGCATGAAAATGCTGCCTCTTATATCTTTCCCCTCTCACGCTATACCTATGCCTCTAGTTCTGGGCTTCCCCCATCCCAGGGAAAAGACTTTGTCCATTTATCGTATTCATGCCCTTCATAATTTTGTAAATCTCTGTAAGGTCACCCCTCAGCCTCCAATGCTCCAGGGAAAACAGCTCCAGCCTGTTCAGCCTCTCCAAATAGCTCAAATCCTCCAACTCTGGCAACATCGTTGTAAATCTTTTCTGAACCCTTCCAAGTTTCACAATACCTTGTGAAAGTGGTGGAGGCTGATGCATTTGCAACATTTGAAAGGCATTTGGATGGGTATGTGATTGGGAAGGGTTTGGAGGGATATGGGCTGGGTGCTGGCAGGTGGGGCAAGATTGGGTTATGATAACTAGTCGGCATGGACGGGTTGGACCAAAGGGCCTGTTTCCGCACTGTACATCTCTATGACTCTATGACTCTAATATTGCTGTGACGGGGGAGGCTGCATCAGCACGGGCAGATTTACCTACAGCCGTGACATGGATTCAAGAGAGACACGGGCAGGGTGAATAGAAAGCAGATGTTCCTCTCAGACAAAGTGTCAATAACAAGTTGGCATATTTTGAAATTGAAAGGGTGGAGGTTTAGCGGGACATGAGAAAAATTCTTCTCCTGGAGAGGATTGTCAGGGCCTGCAATACACTGCCTGGGAGGATAGTTAAGAAGAGAAACCTCACAACCTTTAAGAAGTACTTGGATACAAGCTCGGAATATCATAGTATTCAACTCTATGGGCCAAGTGATGGAGAGTGGGACTGATGTAGATTTAGTTTCATTTTGTTGTGACAAACAGAATGGGGAGTGGGGGTGGGGGGAGCAGGGGGAAGAGTCTCTTGCATTCTATGTGATTTTGTCATTTTATCATTTTGAAGTGAAGGTTCTGAATTAGTTTCTATTTATTTTTGTATTTGTTTTGCAAAATATATTACATAGCATAAGTTTGAGTTGCTGTTGTGGTATTAACTTCAGGTTCTATATTCGAGAGCTCGATCATAGATTTAAAAAAAAATCCAAATGTGTTGCTTGCCTGAATTTACAAGAAACGTATGATAGAACATTGTGCAGTGAAATATCTATCAAGGAGCTTTGCAATATGAGGCATTGAATAAATGATTAGCCTCAGAAAAATGAAGATAATCACAGAAACGAATATCTAAAGATATTTCAATATTGAAAAGACGGAAAGAGTGTGAAATAATGCAAATCTTGTAGTTTGAAGACAATATGCAATTAACGTTTGAAACCTAATAGTATCAGATTAATCCAGTCTTTGGGGTATTCATTATAGATATAAATCTCAATGATATCACACCATCAAAATAAACCTATTGTCGTGAACTGGTTGTTATAATTAATTTAAAAAGTCCAAACTGTAATCACAGTTTCCCAGTGGGGACACCATACAATATAAAATAATACCTCTGGATCATTTCTAAGGCAATTCTCCAATTCAGACAGATTACCAACAGTAGGAAGGGAGAGACTTTGTCACAAACCAACAAAATGTACCTTCCAAGGGCAATGATTGAAAAAGTATACTACACAATCTTTGCAATTGTTGGTATTCCTGGTAAGTCTTGGAACAACTTATGTCATATAAATCTCTGTATTTAATCCAACTTATTTCCACTCTAGGACTGATAATTAATTTATTTCCACTTCGCAAGGCAAATACCGATGCCAAATGATAGTGTCCTCCTTTTCTGAATTTAAATAGTTGTTTAATTAGGAGGTCCCTCAGTAATGTGCAGCAGCGTCTGTTTCTCTATACTGTGCAGAATGGATTTACCCTGAGGCCACATTGATGGGGTTTGGCTGAGCACCGGCCCTGGCTGGCCTAAGAAGTGTTTAGCAAGACCACTCTCTCTGTAGGAGTTCAAAGCCTGCTATTGGTCAGATGGGTTTTCCAGCAACACACCTCTTAGTGATACTTGGTGTTTCCCATTCCTTGATGTGAAGGGATTGTTATAGTGGATCTTGCTCAGGCAGCTCGCTCCAAATGGGAGCCAGATACACCAGAGCAATGGGTTGGGTGAGCAGGTCATTATGGAATGATCACTGAGGGTCAGCACGGAGGGCTCCAACTATGTTTTATGTTTTCAAAGTATGTGTGGGGACATGATAGTTATGAGGGCAGATCACTGGGAGGGGTATTGAGCACAGAGTTCCAATTATGATGTTGAATAGTTTGAATGTCAAAAAGATGTGGGAACTGTGCCATTAGTAAAAGCAAAGATGCACAGGACTGTGGTACAGAGTTCAATAGCACCAAAGCTGCGATCTGGAGTGTTGTGGTAGCAACTCTCCCACAGAGGATCAGACAACTTTCTCAAACAGGATATTTCCCACCGTGCCATTTGTTGCTGTTATTCTTCGATGTTCCCCGAATGATATTGGTTTATTTGAACGTCGTCTCATGGGCGTTCGATTAAAATTGTCATTTCATCTTTGGTTATAAATTAAAATTTGCATTATATACTGATTTTTACTGTTACTATTGTTATTTTGTTGGTACGTAAATTTGAACATAAGCACCCCAGGTATATTTTCAGACCCATTTACTGTGGGGCTATGGTGTTATACCATGGACTGCAGAAAACCATCACCTTTGTGAACTCTCTGTTCTTGTCCCTGATTCAGAGGCTCAGAAAGGTGGAGGTTGGGCGGTACAACAGGATTTTCTGCTGATGAAAGACAAGTTGGTTTGGGCCGACTGAGATGAGATTTAGGATATTGGATATTTTTCTTCAACTCTAAGGCACTAAACAGGATCAAGAACATATAGCCGTTGAACTCAAAGTCAGTGGTGCTGTTGTGCCCTCCATTTCTCCTGATGTTCAGCTCAGAGGGATTCGGTGAGTTGGACACTATATCAGGGTCATCGGTTGATTCATAGCACAATCCAACATCAGCACACTGCTCAAAAAATATGAATCACCTGTCGATCCTGATTTACATGATGATCTTTGCCTCATGGTGTGGGATTTCATTGTACCCATTGTCTCACGGGATGTCTGTTCAAACAGTGATTGTGATTGACACCACACAGATAGTTAAAGATATATACATTCCAACAGTTATATGACCAGTCGAAGATAGATTTATGATTATCAAGGTCTTACTGGTCAATTTGAACAAATATGCCTCTTAGAATAGTTGTCACATTTTCGTTGCACTCTGGATGATTGGAAAGTGGAGGTGAGTAGGAATGCCTGCTGGCCTGTGTTAACTTTGTGGAAATGTGTTCATGAACATACCCTGTGCTGGTTGAGGATGGTCATTCAGGGAACTGACCACATACAGGGCAGAAGTGCAGCTTATTCTCTTTGGATGATTTTTTTTTCTCATGTTGACCGAATCACTGTATCATGGTTATGTGGTTTATTGGAGGTGATAGCTGGATTCTGAGTAACCCCAGACTGTTTTGTCGTTATCGAGGGATGGAAAGTGTGTTGGTGGTGGGAGTGAGGTAGTATTGAAGGGACCAGTTGTTGCCAGTGAGTACCTGGAAGTTTATCCATGTTTTCACTAACGATAACACTGACCTGAACATTCCCGCAATACATTGTAAATGTCAGGGCTGCAGCATCAATTCCAAAATAGTACACTTGTGGGAAAATTTGTTCAACTGTTTGGAGGCCAGATATCAAATAAATCTCATTTAGCAGCTGATAAGACTGTGTCAGAATATGTCATAATGCCAGAAGTTAGTACAATGAAGACGTCTGAATGTTCTGAGACATCATCTCACTGTGATGGGCTTTCTTGGTGTTTTTAAATTCATTTCTTGAAGTTCAGTCTTCACTTCTCCAGAGGATCCTACACACTGACGATAAGTGTTGTTTAAATGCTGCTGCAGTGTTGTGCTGTACATTTAACATTTGAATGACTGGGCACTGCGCTAGATGCCCACAGTTATCATTTCCAAGCGAATCCTGTAGTGTAATTCTTTGATGGACAATATTTTTTCTCTCTATAGCTCACAGGCTCTCTGCATTATCCAGTGATTGACTGGAATGATGTGCAGTGTTGATCAAGATCTCCAGGAATCAGTCTGAGTGAAGGTATTACTGATCATGGGATTGCACTGAATGGGGATGATGAACCTCAGGCTGGACTCTCTGATTGCTGTGGCCTCAAGTTGCAGGGAGGATGTGCCATTTTCGAATTGTACTGAGTGCGGGTAAACTCTCCAATGGGAACTTCTGACCCGGTAATTCTGCTTTTCCGTGGGTATCTGTAAATGCAGCACTTTTAGTAAGGGTAGAGCACTAACAGGACATTACCCGTGACCTGAATTGCAAGATTTGTAACTGGAATTTATTTCCCTGTTGAACTGTATTGCATTTGGGCCATTCCCCTGAAGGCCCAAACTCCTTGATGATGTGATGTGATCCAGGGAGCATCTTTCAATTCGAATTTTACCAAGTGTGGGTTCCTTACAAAGGAGAAAAACGTTGGAAGGTCAGTGAAGGAATGGTGAACGCAAGTCATTGCAGATCGAAGAGTTGATACTAGTAGGTTACCAAAGGGGACTGTGTGGTCAAAAAAGGAGATTCAAGGCGAGTCATGTTGACTCTGGCCTTCGCATGGGAAGGGTGCTTGGCCAGAGAGGACATTAGAGCCTCAATATCATGGGGTTTTGGGGGAAACCAAAGACATAATGATCACCTGAAAGTGCAAAGTTAGTTTAACAGGCATGTAGAGCATTCCTGACGCACAGACATTGCACCACAACATAAGAACATTACGAATTTCAGGAAATTCATTAATCACAAGCAAGAACTGAATTGTACGGCAGCAAATGCAAAGTTGAACTTCACAAGACTGGCAACTTAATGTTCCTGGTTTTTGATTCAATGGGAAGGATAGAAAAGGGAGCAAGAAAGGAGGGTTTGGAGGTATGGCATTTTTAATTCAGGTATACATTACTGCCACAACAAGGGAAGATATTTCTGAAAAATCATCAAGTGAAAATACGTGGGTAAAAATTACAAATAAGAAAGAAAATATCACTTTGACACGATTATACTATAGGTCACTCATAGTATGAGAGAAATTGAGAAACAAATGTGTCTGCCGATTTAAGATATTGTGGAAGATTGTGGAAGCCATTTTGTCACATACTAAATGTGTGGAAACCATTTTGTCTCATATTCAGTGCCTGCCCTGAACAAAGCTTATTTATCCCAGTCTGCTTGGGAAACGGTTGGCATTGCAGCTGCCTAGATACCTGATAAATAGATCAGGTATCTAGGCAGCTTCTCTTTCCATGAAGCTATTGTATACTAACACCTGCTTATCAGCTTTTACCTGACTCAGTCCAGATGCTCCGTGACTGGAGCTAATATTGGGTAGGTTACCCTATGCCTGCCCATTTTTCTGTAATTAGCAGTCAGCGAACTGTGAACGATGAAGTCTCGCGAATCTCTGTAACCTGTTGATGTGATTCAGGACCATTCATTCGAGTTGGTCTCCT
>NC_057755.1:3999152-3999287 GCF_004010195.1 Chiloscyllium plagiosum | reverse complement strand
ATAGTGGGACTGTTTATGAGAGTGATTTGTGTATGAGAGAATGAAATTGTGTATGAGAGAGATTGTGAGATTGTGTATGAGTGAGATAATGGGATTGTGCATGAAAGGGGCAGTGGGATTGCATATGAGAGAGAG